>NW_028270323.1:17500-175548 GCF_037043375.1 Chiloscyllium plagiosum | reverse complement strand
GGAGAGAGAGGGAGAGGAAGTTGGTCGTGTGTGTGTGAGAGAGGGGGAGAGAGAGAGAGAGACACACAGGGAGGGAGAGAGAGGGAGAGAGAGAGACAGGGAGGGAGGAAGAGGGAGAGACACGGAGGGAGAGAGAGGGAGAGACACAGGGAGGGAGGGAGAGGGAGAGGAAGTTGGTTGTGTGTGTGAGAGAGAGAGAGAGAGAGAGACAGGAGGGAGAGAGAGGGAGAGAGAGAGACACACAGGGAGGGAGAGAGAGGGAGTGGGAGAGAGAGGGAGAGGAAGTTGGCTTTGTGTGTGTGAGAGAGAGAGAGGGAGAGAGAGAGACACGGGGGAGGGAGGGAGAGGGAGAGGAGGTTGGTCGTGTGTGTGAGAGAGAGAGAGAGAGACAGGGAGGGAGAGAGAGGGAGAGAGAGAGAGACACAGGGAGGGAGAGGGAGAGGAAGTTGTTCGTGTTTGTGTGTGTGAGAGAGAGAGATAGACACAGGGAGGGAGGGAGAGGGAGAGAGAGACACAGGGAGGGAGAGAGAGGGAGAGGAAGTTGGTCGTGTGTGTGAGAAAGAGGGAGAGAGAGAGACACAGGGAGGGAGAGAGGGAGAGACAGGGAGGGTTAGAGAGGGAGAGGAAGTTGGTCGTGTGTGTGAGAGAGAGGGAGAGGGAGAGAGAGAGACACAGGGAGGGAGAGAGAGAGAGACAGGGAGAGAGAGAGAGGGAGAGAGAGGGAGAGAGAGAGACACAGGGAGGGAGAGAGAGGAGACAGGGAGAGAGAGAGAGAGGGAGAGAGAGAGGGAGAGAGAGAGATACAGGGAGGGAGAGAGAGGGAGAGGAAGTTGGTCGTGTGTGTGAGAGAGAGAGGGAGAGAGAGAGAGAGAGACACAGGGAGGGAGAGAGAGGGAGAGGAAGTTGGTCGTGTGTGTGAGAGAGAGAGGGGAGAGACACAGGGAGGGAGAGGGAGAGGAAGTTGGTTGTGTGTGTGAGAGGGAGAGAGAGAGACACAGGGAGGGAGAGGGAAAGGAAGTTGGTTGTGTGTGTGAGAGAGGGAGAGTGAGAGAGAGAGAGACACTGGGAGGGAGAGAGAGGGAGAGGAAGTTGGTCGTGTGTGTGAGAGAGAGGGAGAGGGGAGAGAGAGAGGAAGTTGGTTGTGTGTGTGTGAGAGAGAGGGAGAGGGAGAGAGAGAGACACGGAGAGGGAGGGAGAGGGAGAGGAGGTTGGTCGTGTGTGTGAGAGAGAGAGAGAGAGACACAGGGAGGGAGAGAGAGGGAGAGAGAGAGACACAGGGAGGGAGAGAGAGGGAGAGGAAGTTGTTCGTGTTTGTGTGTGTGAGAGAGAGGGAGAGGGAGAGAGAGACACAGGGAGGGAGAGAGAGGGAGAGGAAGTTGGTCGTGTGTGTGAGAGAGAGAGATAGAGGGGGAGAGAGACACACAGGGAGGGAGAGAGAGGGAGAGGGAGACACACAGGGAGGGAGAGAGGGAGAGGAAGTTGGTTTTGTGTGTGAGAGGGAGAGAGAGACACACAGGGAGGGAGAGAGAGGGAGAGGAAGTTGGTCGTGCGTGTGAGAGAGAGAGAGAGAGAGAGACAGGGAGGGAGAGGGAGGGAGAGAGAGAGAGACACAGGGAGGGAGAGAGAGGGAGTGGGAGAGAGAGGGAGAGGAAGTTGGCTTTGTGTGTGTGTGAGAGAGAGAGAGAGGGAGAGAGAGAGACACGGGGAGGGAGGGAGAGGAGAGGAGGTTGGTCGCGTGTGTGAGAGAGAGAGAGAGAGAGACAGGGAGGGAGAGAGAGGGAGAGAGAGAGAGACACAGGGAGGGAGAGAGAGGGAGAGGAAGTTGTTCGTGTTTGTGTGTGTGAGAGAGAGGGAGAGGGAGAGAGAAACACAGGGAGGGAGAGAGAGGGAGAGGAAGTTGGTCGTGTGTGTGAGAGAGAGGGGGAGAGAGAGAGACACAGGGAGAGAGAGAGACACAGGGAGGGAGAGAGAGGGAGAGGAAGTTGGTCGTGTGTGTGTGAGAGAGAGAGGGAGAGAGAGGACACACAGGGAGGGAGAGAGAGGGAAAGGAAGTTGGTTGTGTGTGTGAGAGAGAGGGAGAGAGAGAGACACAAACAGGGAGGGAGAGAGAGAGAGAGAGACACAGGGAGGGAGGGAGAGGGAGAGAGAGACACAGGGAGGGAGAGAGAGGGAGAGGAAGTTGGTCGTGTGTGTGAGAAAGAGGGAGAGAGAGACACAGGGAGGGAGAGAGGGAGAGAGGGAGAGACAGGGAGAGAGAGAGAAAGGGAGAGAGAGAGGGAGAGAGAGAGACACAGGGAGGGAGAGAGAGGGAGAGGAAGTTGGTCGTGTGTGTGTGAGAGAGAGGGAGAGGGAGACACTGGGAGGGAGAGAGAGGGAGAGGGAGAGAGAGAGGGAGAGAGAGAGACACAGGGAGGGAGAGAGGGAGAGACAGGGAGAGAGAGAGAAAGGGAGAGAGAGAGGGAGAGAGAGAGACACAGGGAGGGAGAGAGAGGGAGAGGAAGTTGGTCGTGTGTGTGTGAGAGAGAGGGGAGGGAGACACTGGGAGGGAGAGAGAGGGAGAGGAAGTTGGTCGTGTGTGTGAGAGGGAGAGGGAGAGACACAGGGAGGGAGAGGAAGTTGGTTGTGTGTGTGAGAGAGGGAGAGTGAGAGAGAGAGAGACACTGGGAGGGAGAGAGAGGGAGAGGAAGTTGGTCGTGTGTGTGAGAGGGAGAGAGAGACACAGGGAGGGAGAGAGAGAGGAAGTTGGTCGTGTGTGTGAGAGAGAGGGAGAGGGAGAGAGAGAGGAAGTTGGTTGTGTGTGTGTGAGAGAGAGGGAGAGAGCGAGACACGGGGAGGGAGGGAGAGGGAGAGGAGGTTGGTCGTGTGTGAGAGAGAGAGAGAGAGAGAGACAGGGAGGGAGAGAGAGGGAGAGAGAGAGACACAGGGAGGGAGAGAGAGGGAGAGGAAGTTGTTCGTGTTTGTGTGTGTGAGAGAGAGGGAGAGGGAGAGAGAGACACAGGGAGGGAGAGAGAGGGAGAGGAAGTTGGTCGTGTGTGTGAGAGAGAGGGAGAGAGAGACACAGGGAGGGAGAGAGGGAGAGGAAGTTGGTTTTGTGTGTGTGAGAGAGAGAGAGAGAGACACAGGGAGGGAGAGAGAGGGAGAGGAAGTTGTTCGTGTGTGTGTGTGTGAGAGAGAGGGAGAGGGAGAGAGAGGGAGAGACAGGGGAGAGAGAGGGAGAGGAAGTTGGTCGTGTGTGTGTGAGAGAGAGAGAGAGAGACACAGGGAGGGAGAGAGAGGGAGAGGAAGTGGTTCGTGTGTGTGTGTGTGAGAGAGAGGGAGAGGGAGAGAGAGACACAGGGAGGGAGAGAGAGAGGAAGTTGGTCGTGTGTGTGAGAGAGAGGGAGAGGGAGAGAGAGAGGAAGTTGGTTGTGTGTGTGAGAGGGAGAGGGAGAGACACAGGGAGGAGAGAGAGGAGGAAGTTGGTTGTGTGTGTGTGAGAGAGGGATAGGGAGAGAGAGAGAGAGACACAGGGAGAGAGAGGGAGAGGGAGAGGAAGTTGGTTGTGTGTGTGTGAGGGAGAGAGGGAGAGTGAGAGAGAAACACACAGGGAGGGAGAGAGAGGGAGAGGAAGTTGGTTGTGTGTGCGAGGGAGAGGGAGAGAGAGAGACACAGGGAGGGAGAGAGAGGGAGAGGGAGTTGGTCGTGTGTGTGTGAGAGAGAGAGGGAGAGGGAGAGAGAGACAGAGAGAGAGAGAGACACAGGGAGGGAGAGAGAGAGAGACACAAGGAGGGAGAGAGAGGGAGAGGAAGTTGGTCGTGTGTGAGAGAGGGACAGGGAGAGAGAGAGACACAGGGAGGGAGAGGGAGAGGAAGTTGGTTGCGTGTGTGAGAGAGGGAGAGAGAGAGAGACGCAGGGAGGGAAAGAGAGGGAGAGGAAGTTAGTCGTGTGTGTGAGAGAGAGGGAGAGAGAGAGAGACACAGGGAGGGAGAGAGAGGGAGAGGAAGTTAGTCATGTGTGAGAGAGGGAGAGGGAGAGAGAGAGACACACAGAGAGGGAGAGGAAGAGGGAAGTTGGTTGTGTGTGTGAGAGAGGGAGAGGGAGAGAGAGAGAGAGACACAGGGAGGGAGAGAGAGGGAGAGGAAGTTGGTCGTGTGTGTGTGAGAGAGAGAGAGGAGAGAGAGAGAGAGACACAGGGAGGGAGAGGGAGAGGAAGTTGGTCGTGTGTGTGTGAGAGAGAGAGGGGGAGAGAGAGAGAGAGACACGGGGAGAGAGAGAGACACAGGGAGAGAGAGGGAGAGGGAGAGGAAGTTGGTCGTGTGTGTGTGAGAGAGAGAGGGAGAGTTAGAGAGAGAGACACACAGGGAGAGAGAGGGAGAGGGAGAGGAAGTTGGTCGTGTGTGTGTGAGAGAGAGAGGGAGAGTGAGAGAGAGAGACACACAGGGAGAGAGAGGGAGAGGGAGAGGAAGTTGGTCGTGTGTGTGTGAGAGAGAGGGAGAGAGAGAGACACAGGGAGAGAGAGGGAGAGGGAGGAAGTTGGTTGTGTGTGTCAGAGGGAGAGGGAGAGGGAGAGAGAGAGAGACACAGGGAGGGAGGGAGAGGGAGAGGAAGTTGGTCGTGTGTGTGAGAGAGGGAGAGAGAGAGAGACACAGGGAGGGAGGGAGAGGGAGAGGAAGTTGGTTGTGTGTGTGAGAGAGGGAGAGAGAGAGAGAGACACAGGGAGAGAGAGAGAGGGAGAGGAAGTTGGTTGTGTGTGTGAGAGAGATAGAGGGAGAGAGAGAGAGACACAGGGAGAGAGAGGGAGAGGAAGTTGGTTGTGTGTGTGAGAGAGAGGGAGAGAGAGAGAGAGAGACACAGGGAGGGAGAGAGAGGGAGAGGAAGTTGGTTGTGTGTGTGAGAGACAGGGAGAGGGAGAGAGAGAGACACACAGGGAGGGAGAGGGAGAGGAGGTTGGTCGAGGTGGGGACGTTACCTGGCGTAGAGGTTTCAGGAGTGAGCAAGAATCTGGGAGCTTCCGAATCTCACTGAGAATCTCTGCAAGAGTCCAAAAGGGGAGTGATCTGATAACACACCCACGTCACAACTGGGCTCTTTTCCAACAAATTCCTCGACAAATTATACCAGCGCCCTGCGATGGGGTGGGGAGAGAGAGAGAGAGAGAGAGAGAGTCTGTTCTGGTATCTGCTGGATTAAAGCTCCCTCTACACTGTTCCCCCAACCCCTCTCCCCCCCGAACAGAACCAGCCGGTGGCGAGGACAGCCCCTGAATTCGGCTCTCACCGGTCAAAGCCGCAGCAGAATCCCCGAAGGATGGCCCTGGGGTCTGCGCGCTTCCATACGGATTCCACCGTTGTACCTCCTGGTTCGGGGAGCTGCTGCCCCCTGACATACGGGGGGGGGGGTTCTGAGATTGGGTTACCGTTTGCCTGGGGGGGCTGTGGGGGGAGGGGGGGGGGGGTGTTCTGTAATTACACGGCAACAACGCTGTGATGATCAGCTCATTGCTGACAGGGACAGCGACCCAATGGAAAGGGATTTCCCGGCCCCCCCCCCACCAACCGATTCAGGTCCGGGCAGCGGGTTGGGAAGGGCTGGTTAATATGGCGCGGCGTGACCCGGGAGGGGAGGGGTAATGTTGTGTACGCTGCACTAACTCCGGGTTAAACAGCCTGTCCACTCAGGGCCCAGACGGTGTGGAAATGGCACTTTCCCCTGCCACCGCAGGAACTGTAAAACCTGCCCCCACACCTCCTCCCCTCACCTCCATCCAAGGCCCTAAAGGAGCCTTCCACATCCATCCAAGTTTTACCTGCACATCCACCAATATCGTTTATTGTATCCGTTGCTCCCGATGCGGTCTCCTCTACATTGGGGAGACTGGGCGCCTCCTAGCAGAGCGCTTTAGGGAACATCTCCGGGACACCCGCACCAATCAACCCCACCGCCCCGTGGCCCAACATTTCAACTCCCCCTCCCACTCTGCCGAGGACATGGAGGTCCTGGGCCTCCTTCACCGCCGCTCCCTCACCACCAGACGCCTGGAGGAAGAACGCCTCATCTTCCGCCTTGGAACACTTCAACCCTAGGGCATCAATGTGGACTTCAACAGCTTCCTCATTTCCCCTTCCCCCACCTCACCCTCGTTCCAAACTTCCAGCTCAGCACTGTCCCCATGACTTGTCCTACCTGCCTATCTCCTTTTCCACCCCCCCCCCCCCCGACCTACCACCTCCATCCCCTCCCCTACTCACCTATTGTACTCTATGCTACTCTATCCCCACCCCCACCCTCCTCGAGCTTATCTCTCCACGCTCCAGGCTCACTCACTGCCTTTATTCCTGATGAAGGGCTTTTGCCCGAAACGTCGATTTTCCTGCCCCTCGGATGCTGCCTGAACTGCTGTGCTCTTCCAGCACCACTAATCCAGAAAAGTAGACATTCAAACTGATGCTGGAAGGCTAGTGATGGGAGATAAGGAAATAGCTGGAGACCTTAATAAGTACTTTGCGTCAGTCTTCACAGTGGAAGACATGAGTAATATCCCAACAATTAAAGGGAGTCAGGGGGCTGAGTTGAGTATGGTTGCCATTACAAAAGAGAAAGTGCTAGAAAAGCTAAAAGGTCTTAAAATTGATAAATCTCCTGGCCCCGATGGGCTACATCCTAGAGTTCTGAGGGAGGTGGCTGAGGAAATAGCGGAGGCGTTGGTTGAGATCTTTCAAAAGTCACTGGAGTCAGGGAAAGTCCCGGATGATTGGAAGATCGCTGTTGTAACCTCCTTGTTCAAGAAAGGATCAAGGCAAAAGGTGGAAAATTATAGGCCAATTAGCCTAACCTCGGTTGTTGGTAAAATTCAAGAATCCATCGTTAAGGATGAGGTTTCTAAATTCTTGGAAGAGCAGGGTCGGATTAGAACAAGTCAGCACGGATTTAGTAAGGGGAGGTCGTGCCTGACAAACCTGTTGGAGTTCTTTGAAGAGGTGACAAGTAGGTTAGACCAGGGAAACCCAGTGGATGTTATCTATCTAGACTACCAAAAGGCCTTTGATAAGGTGCCACACGGGAGGCCGCTGAGCAAGGTGAGGGCCCATGGTGTTCGAGGTATGGATTGAGGATTGACTGTCTGACAGAAGGCAGAGAGTTGGGATAAAAGGTTCTTTTTCGGAATGGCAGCCGGTGACGAGCGGTGTCCCGCAGGGTTCAGTGTTGTGGCCGCAGCTGTTCACATTATATATTAATGATCTAGATGAAGGGACTGGTGGCATTCTAGCGAAGTTTGCCGATGATACGAAGTTAGGTGGACAGGCAGGTAGTACTGAGGAAGTGGGGAGGCTGCAGAAGGATCTAGACAGTTTGGGAGGAGTGGTCCGGGAAATGGCTGATGGAATTCAATGTGAGCAAATGCGAGGTCTTGCACTTTGGAAAAAAGAATACAAGCATTGACTACTTTCTAAACGGTGAGAAAATTCCTAAAGCCAAAGTACAGAGGGATCTGGGAGTGCTAGTCGAGGATTCTCTAAAGGTAAACATGCAGGTTGAGTCCGTGATTAAGAAAGCGAATGCAATGTTGTCATTTATCTCAAGAGGGTTGGAATATAAAAGCACTGTTGTGCTACTGAGGCTTTATAAAGCTCTAGTTAGGCCCCATTTGGAGTACTGTGTCTAGTTTTGGTCCCCACACCTCAGGAAGGACATACTGGCACTGGAGTGTGTCCAGCGGATGATCCCTGGAATGGTAGGTCTAACATACGAGGAACGGCTGAGGATCCTGGGATTGAATTCATTGGAGTTTAGAAGATTAAGGGGAGATCTAATAGAAACTTACAAGATAATACATGGCTTGGAAAGGGTGGACGCTCGGAAATTGTTTCCGTTAGGCGAGGAGACCCGTGGACACAGCCTTAGAATTAGAGGGGGTAAATTCAGAACAGAAATGCGGAGACATTTCTTCAGCCAGAGAGTGGTGGGCCTGTGGAATTCATTGCCGCAGAGTGCAGTGGAGGCCGGGACGCTAAATGTCTTCAAGGCAGAGATTGATAAATTCTTGATGTCACAAGGAATTAAGGGCTACAGGGAGAATGCGGGTAAGTGGAGTTGAAATGCCCATCAGCTATGATTGAATGGCGGAGTGGACTCGCTGGGTCGAATGGCCTTACTTCCGCTCCTATGTCTTATGGTCTTATGTCACACCACAATATCTCACACCACAATATCCCACATCACAATATCCCGCACCACAATATCTCACACCACAATATCTCACACCACAATATCCCGCACCACAATATCCCGCACCACAATATCTCACACCACAATATCTCACACCACAATATCCCGCACCACAATATCTCGCACCACAATATCTCACACCACAATATCCCGCACCACAATATCCCGCACCACAATATCTCACACCACAATATCTCACACCACAATATCCCGCACCACAATATCCCACACCCACAATATCCCGCACCACAATATCCCGCACCACAATATCTCACACCACAATATCCCGCACCACATTATCCCGCACCACAATATCCCGCACCACAATATCCCGCACCACAATATCTCGCACCACATTATCCCGCACCACAATATCTCACACCACAATATCCCACACCACAATATCTCACACCACAATATCCCGCACCCACAATATCCCGCACCACAATATCCCGCAACACATTATCCCGCACCACAATATCTCACACCACAATATCCCACATCCACAATATCCCGCACCACAATATCCCGCACCACAATATCCCGCACCACAATATCGCGCACCACAATATCCCGCACCACCATATCCCGCACCACCATATCCCGCACCACATTATCCCGCACCACAATATCCCGCACCACAATATCCCGCACCACCATATCCCGCACCACATTATCCCGCACCACAATATCTCACGCCACAATATCTCACGCCACAATATCCCACGCCACAATATCCCACGCCACAATATCCCACGCCACCATATCCCGCGCCACCATATCCCGCACCACAATATCCCGCACCACAATATCCCGCACCACAATATCCCGCACCACAATATCCCGCACCACATTATTCCACACCCACAATATCCCACACCACAATATCTCACATCACAATATCTCACATCACAATATCCCGCACCACAATATCCCGCACCACAATATCCCACACCACAATATCCCGCACCACAATATCCCTCATCACAATATCCCGCACCACAATATCCCGCACCACATTATCCGACACCACAATATCCCGCACCACAATATCCCGCACCACAATATTCCGCACCACAATATCCCGCACCACAATATCCCGCACCACAATATCCCGCACCACAATATCCCGCACCACATTATCCCGCACCACAATATCCCGCACCACAATATCCCGCACCACATTATCCGACACCACAATATCCCGCACCACAATATTCCGCACCACAATATCCCTCATCACAATATCCCACACCACAATATCTCACACCACAATATCTCACACCACAATATCCCGCACCACAATATTCCGCACCACAATATCCCACACTACAATATCCCGCACCACAATATCCCACACCCACAATATTCCGCACCACATTATCCCACACCACAATATCTCACACCACAATATCCCGCACCACAATATCCCACACCACAATATCCCGCACCACAATATCCCACACCACATTATCCCGCACCACAATATCCCACACCACAATATTCCGCACCACATTATCCCACACCACAATATCTCACACCACAATATCCCACACCCACAATATCCCGCACCACAATATCCCGCACCACAATATCCCACACCACAATATCCCACACCACATTATCCCACACCACAATATCCCGCACCACAATATCCCACACCACAATATTCCGCACCACATTATCCCGCACCACATTATCCCACACCACAATATCCCACATCACAATATCCCGCACCACAATATTCCGCACCACATTATCCCGCACCACATTATCCCGCACCACAATATCCCGCACCACAATATCCCACACCACAATATTCCGCACCACATTATCCCGCACCACAATATCCCACACCACAATATCCCACATCACAATATCCCGCACCACATTATCCCGCACCACATTATCCCGCACCACAATATCCCACACCACAATATCCCACACCACAATATCCCGCACCACAATATCCCACATCACAATATCCCGCACCACATTATCCTGCACCACAATATCCCGCACCACAATATCCCACACCACAATATCCCACACCACAATATCCCGCACCACAATATCCCGCACCACAATATCTCACACCACAATATCCCGCACCACAATATCCCGCACCACATTATCCCACACCACAATATCCCGCACCACATTATCCCGCACCACAATATCCCGCACCACAATATCCCACACCACATTATCCCACACCACAATATCTCACACCACAATATCCCGCACCACAATATCCCACACCACAATATCCCACACCACAATATCCCACATCACAATATCCCGCACCACATTATCCTGCACCACAATATCCCGCACCACAATATCCCGCACCACAATATTCCGCACCACAATATCCCACACCACATTATCCTGCACCACAATATCCCGCACCACAATATCCCTCATCACAATATCCCGCACCACAATATCCCACACCACAATATCCCGCACCACAATATCCCGCACCACATTATCCCGCACCACATTATCCCGCACCACAATATCCCGCACCACATTATCCCGCACCACAATATCCCGCACCACAATATCCCACACCACATTATCCCGCACCACAATATCCCGCACCACAATATCCCTCATCACAATATCCCGCACCACATTATCCCGCACCACAATATCCCGCACCACAATATCTCGCACCACAATATCCCGCACCACAATATCCCGCACCACAATATCCCTCATCACAATATCCCGCACCACATTATCCCGCACCACAATATCCCTCATCACAATATCCCGCACCACATTATCCCGCACCACAATATCCCTCATCACAATATCCCGCACCACATTATCCCGCACCACAATATCCCGCACCACAATATCTCGCACCACAATATCCCACACCACAATATCCCGCACCACAATATTCCGCACCACAATATTCCGCACCACAATATCCCACACCACATTATCCTGCACCACAATATCCCACACCACAATATCCCACACCACAATATCCCGCACCACAATATCCCTCATCACAAGATCCCACACCACAATATTCCGCACCACAATATTCCGCACCACAATATCCCACACCACATTATCCCGCACCACAATATCTCACACCACAATATCTCGCACCACAATATCCCGCACCACAATATCTCACAGCACATTATCCCGCACCACAATATCCCGCACCACAATATCGCGCACCACAATATCCCGCACCACCATATCCCGCACCACCATATCCCGCACCACAATATCCCGCACCACAATATCCCGCACCACAATATCCCGCACCACCATATCCCGCACCACAATATCCCTCATCACAATATCCCGCACCACATTATCCCGCACCACAATATCCCGCACCACAATATCTCGCACCACAATATCCCACACCACAATATCCCGCACCACAATATTCCGCACCACAATATTCCGCACCACAATATCCCACACCACATTATCCTGCACCACAATATCCCACACCACAATATCCCACACCACAATATCCCGCACCACAATATCCCTCATCACAAGATCCCACACCACAATATTCCGCACCACAATATTCCGCACCACAATATCCCACACCACATTATCCCGCACCACAATATCTCACACCACAATATCTCGCACCACAATATCCCGCACCACAATATCTCACAGCACATTATCCCGCACCACAATATCCCGCACCACAATATCGCGCACCACAATATCCCGCACCACCATATCCCGCACCACCATATCCCGCACCACAATATCCCGCACCACAATATCCCGCACCACAATATCCCGCACCACCATATCCCGCACCACAATATCCCTCATCACAATATTCCGCACCACATTATCCCACACCACAATATCCCGCACCACAATATCCCGCACCACAATATCCCGCACCACATTATCCCGCACCACATTATCCCGCACCACAATATCCCGCACCACAATATCCCACACCACAATATCCCACACCACAATATCCCGCACCATAATATCTCACACCACATTATCCCACACCACAATATCCCGCACCACAATATCTCACACCACATTATCCCGCACCACAATATCCCACACCACAATATCCCACACCACATTATCCCGCACCACCATATCTCACACCACAATATCCCGCACCACAATATCTCACACCACAATATCTCACACCACAATATCCCACACCACAATATCTCGCACCACAATATCCCGCACCACAATATCCCGCACCACAATATCGCGCACCACAATATCCCGCACCACCATATCCCGCACCACCATATCCCGCACCACATTATCCCGCACCACAATATCCCGCACCACAATATCCCGCACCACCATATCCCGCACCACATTATCCCGCACCACAATATCTCACGCCACAATATCTCACGCCACAATATCCCACGCCACAATATCCCACGCCACAATATCCCACGCCACAATATCCCACGCCACCATATCCCGCGCCACCATATCCCGCACCACAATATCCCGCACCACAATATCCCGCACCACAATATCCCGCACCACAATATCCCGCACCACATTATTCCACACCCACAATATCCCACACCACGATATCTCACATCACAATATCTCACATCACAATATCCCGCACCACATTATCCCGCACCACAATATCCCTCACCACAATATCCCACACCACAATATCCCGCACCACAATATCCCGCACCACAATATCCCACACCACAATATCCCACACCACAATATCCCACACCACAATATCCCGCACCACAATATCCCACACCCACAATATCCCGCACCACATTATCCCGCACCACATTATCCCGCACCACAATATCCCGCACCACAATATCCCGCACCACAATATCCCGCACCACAATATCCCGCACCACAATATCCCGCACCACAATATCCCGCACCACATTATCCCGCACCACATTATCCCACACCACAATATCCCACACCACAATATCCCGCACCACAATATCTCACACCACAATATCCCACATCCACAATATCCCGCACCACAATATCCCGCACCACAATATCCCGCACCACAATATCGCGCACCACAATATCCCGCACCACCATATCCCGCACCACCATATCCCGCACCACATTATCCCGCACCACAATATCCCGCACCACAATATCCCGCACCACCATATCCCGCACCACATTATCCCGCACCACAATATCTCACGCCACAATATCTCACGCCACAATATCCCACGCCACAATATCCCACGCCACCATATCCCGCGCCACCATATCCCGCGCCACCATATCCCGCACCACAATATCCCGCACCACAATATCCCGCACCACAATATCCCGCACCACAATATCCCGCACCACATTATTCCACACCCACAATATCCCACACCACAATATCTCACATCACAATATCTCACATCACAATATCCCGCACCACAATATCCCGCACCACAATATCCCACACCACAATATCCCGCACCACAATATCCCTCATCACAATATCCCGCACCACAATATCCCGCACCACATTATCCGACACCACAATATCCCGCACCACAATATCCCGCACCACAATATTCCGCACCACAATATCCCGCACCACAATATCCCGCACCACAATATCCCGCACCACAATATCCCGCACCACATTATCCCGCACCACAATATCCCGCACCACAATATCCCGCACCACATTATCCGACACCACAATATCCCGCACCACAATATTCCGCACCACAATATCCCTCATCACAATATCCCACACCACAATATCTCACACCACAATATCTCACACCACAATATCCCGCACCACAATATTCCGCACCACAATATCCCACACTACAATATCCCGCACCACAATATCCCACACCCACAATATTCCGCACCACATTATCCCACACCACAATATCTCACACCACAATATCCCGCACCACAATATCCCACACCACAATATCCCGCACCACAATATCCCACACCACATTATCCCGCACCACAATATCCCACACCACAATATTCCGCACCACATTATCCCACACCACAATATCTCACACCACAATATCCCACACCCACAATATCCCGCACCACAATATCCCGCACCACAATATCCCACACCACAATATCCCACACCACATTATCCCACACCACAATATCCCGCACCACAATATCCCACACCACAATATTCCGCACCACATTATCCCGCACCACATTATCCCACACCACAATATCCCACATCACAATATCCCGCACCACAATATTCCGCACCACATTATCCCGCACCACATTATCCCGCACCACAATATCCCGCACCACAATATCCCACACCACAATATTCCGCACCACATTATCCCGCACCACAATATCCCACACCACAATATCCCACATCACAATATCCCGCACCACATTATCCCGCACCACATTATCCCGCACCACAATATCCCACACCACAATATCCCACACCACAATATCCCGCACCACAATATCCCACATCACAATATCCCGCACCACATTATCCTGCACCACAATATCCCGCACCACAATATCCCACACCACAATATCCCACACCACAATATCCCGCACCACAATATCCCGCACCACAATATCTCACACCACAATATCCCGCACCACAATATCCCGCACCACATTATCCCACACCACAATATCCCGCACCACATTATCCCGCACCACAATATCCCGCACCACAATATCCCACACCACATTATCCCACACCACAATATCTCACACCACAATATCCCGCACCACAATATCCCACACCACAATATCCCACACCACAATATCCCACATCACAATATCCCGCACCACATTATCCTGCACCACAATATCCCGCACCACAATATCCCGCACCACAATATTCCGCACCACAATATCCCACACCACATTATCCTGCACCACAATATCCCGCACCACAATATCCCTCATCACAATATCCCGCACCACAATATCCCACACCACAATATCCCGCACCACAATATCCCGCACCACATTATCCCGCACCACAATATCCCGCACCACATTATCCCGCACCACAATATCCCGCACCACAATATCCCACACCACATTATCCCGCACCACAATATCCCGCACCACAATATCCCTCATCACAATATCCCGCACCACATTATCCCACACCACAATATCCCGCACCACAATATCTCGCACCACAATATCCCGCACCACAATATCCCGCACCACAATATCCCTCATCACAATATCCCGCACCACATTATCCCGCACCACAATATCCCTCATCACAATATCCCGCACCACATTATCCCGCACCACAATATCCCTCATCACAATATCCCGCACCACATTATCCCGCACCACAATATCCCGCACCACAATATCTCGCACCACAATATCCCACACCACAATATCCCGCACCACAATATTCCGCACCACAATATTCCGCACCACAATATCCCACACCACATTATCCTGCACCACAATATCCCACACCACAATATCCCACACCACAATATCCCGCACCACAATATCCCTCATCACAAGATCCCACACCACAATATTCCGCACCACAATATTCCGCACCACAATATCCCACACCACATTATCCCGCACCACAATATCTCACACCACAATATCTCGCACCACAATATCCCGCACCACAATATCTCACAGCACATTATCCCGCACCACAATATCCCGCACCACAATATCGCGCACCACAATATCCCACACCACCATATCCCGCACCACCATATCCCGCACCACAATATCCCGCACCACAATATCCCGCACCACAATATCCCGCACCACCATATCCCGCACCACAATATCCCTCATCACAATATTCCGCACCACATTATCCCACACCACAATATCCCGCACCACAATATCCCGCACCACAATATCCCGCACCACATTATCCCGCACCACATTATCCCGCACCACAATATCCCGCACCACAATATCCCACACCACAATATCCCACACCACAATATCCCGCACCATAATATCTCACACCACATTATCCCACACCACAATATCCCGCACCACAATATCTCACACCACATTATCCCGCACCACAATATCCCACACCACAATATCCCACACCACATTATCCCGCACCACCATATCTCACACCACAATATCCCGCACCACAATATCTCACACCACAATATCTCACACCACAATATCCCACACCACAATATCTCGCACCACAATATCCCGCACCACAATATCCCGCACCACAATATCGCGCACCACAATATCCCGCACCACCATATCCCGCACCACCATATCCCGCACCACATTATCCCGCACCACAATATCCCGCACCACAATATCCCGCACCACCATATCCCGCACCACATTATCCCGCACCACAATATCTCACGCCACAATATCTCACGCCACAATATCCCACGCCACAATATCCCACGCCACAATATCCCACGCCACAATATCCCACGCCACCATATCCCGCGCCACCATATCCCGCACCACAATATCCCGCACCACAATATCCCGCACCACAATATCCCGCACCACAATATCCCGCACCACATTATTCCACACCCACAATATCCCACACCACGATATCTCACATCACAATATCTCACATCACAATATCCCGCACCACATTATCCCGCACCACAATATCCCTCACCACAATATCCCACACCACAATATCCCGCACCACAATATCCCGCACCACAATATCCCACACCACAATATCCCACACCACAATATCCCACACCACAATATCCCGCACCACAATATCCCACACCCACAATATCCCGCACCACATTATCCCGCACCACATTATCCCGCACCACAATATCCCGCACCACAATATCCCGCACCACAATATCCCGCACCACAATATCCCGCACCACAATATCCCGCACCACATTATCCCGCACCACATTATCCCACACCACAATATCCCACACCACAATATCCCACACCACAATATCCCACACCACAATATCCC
Organism: Chiloscyllium plagiosum; assembly: GCF_037043375.1. Taxonomy (NCBI): domain Eukaryota; kingdom Metazoa; phylum Chordata; class Chondrichthyes; order Orectolobiformes; family Hemiscylliidae; genus Chiloscyllium; species Chiloscyllium plagiosum. The sequence continues at coordinate 158,372 of NW_028270323.1, read as the reverse complement.
GCACCACAATATCCCACACCACAATATCCCGCACCACAATATCCCGCACCACAATATCTCACACCAAAATATCCCACACCCACAATATCCCGCACCACAATATCCCACACCACAATATCCCACACCACAATATCTCACACCACAATATCCCACACCACAATATCCCGCACCACAATATCCCACACCACAATATCTCGCACCACCATATCCCGCACCACAATATTCCGCACCACCATATCCCGCACCACAATATCCCGCACCACAATATCCCGCACCACAATATCCCGCACCACAATATCCCGCACCACATTATTCCACACCCACAATATCCCACACCACAATATCTCACATCACAATATCTCACATCACAATATCCCGCACCACATTATCCCGCACCACAATATCCCTCACCACAATATCCCACACCACAATATCCCGCACCACAATATCCCGCACCACAATATCCCACACCACAATATCCCACACCACAATATCCCACACCACAATATCCCGCACCACAATATCCCACACCCACAATATCCCGCACCACATTATCCCGCACCACATTATCCCGCACCACAATATCCCGCACCACAATATCCCACACCACAATATCCCGCACCACAATATCCCACACCACATTACCCCCACACCACAATATCCCACACCACAATATCCCGCACCACAATATCCCACACCACATTATCCCACACCACAATATCCCGCACCACAATATCCCGCACCACAATATCCCGCACCACAATATCCCGCACCACAATATCCCGCACCACAATATCCCACACCACATTATCCCACACCACAATATCCCACACCCACAATATCCCACACCACAATATCCCACACCCACAATATCCCGCACCACAATATCCCGCACCACAATATCCCGCACCACAATATCCCGCACCACATTATCCCGCACCACATTATCCCACACCACAATATCCCACACCACAATATCCCGCACCACAATATCCCACACCACAATATCTCGCACCACCATATCCCGCACCACAATATCCCGCACCACAATATCCCGCACCACATTATCCCGCACCACATTATCCCACACCACAATATCCCACACCACAATATCCCACACCACAATATCCCGCACCACAATATCCCACACCACAATATCCCGCACCACAATATCCCGCACCACAATATCTCACACCAAAATATCCCACACCCACAATATCCCGCACCACAATATCCCACACCACAATATCCCACACCACAATATCTCACACCACAATATCCCACACCACAATATCCCGCACCACAATATCCCGCACCACAATATCTCGCACCACAATATCCCGCACCACAATATCCCGCACCACAATATCCCGCACCACAATATCCCGCACCACAATATCCCGCACCACAATATCCCGCACCACAATATTCCGCACCACAATATCCCGCACCACATTATTCCACACCACAATATCCCACACCACATTATCCCGCACCACAATATCCCGCACCACAATATCCCACACCCACAATATTCCGCACCACAATATCCCGCACCACAATATCCCACACCACAATATCCCGCACCACAATATCCCACACCACAATATCTCACATCACAATATCTCACATCACAATATCCCGCACCACATTATCCCGCACCACAATATCCCTCACCACAATATCCCACACCACAATATCCCGCACCACAATATCCCGCACCACAATATCCCACACCACAATATCCCACACCACAATATCCCGCACCACAATATCCCGCACCACAATATCCCACACCCACAATATCCCACACCACAATATCCCGCACCACAATATCCCGCACCACAATATCCCGCACCACAATATCCCGCACCACAATATCCCGCACCACATTATCCCGCACCACATTATCCCGCACCACATTATCCCGCACCACATTATCCCGCACCACAATATCCCGCACCACATTATCCCGCACCACATTATCCCGCACCACATTATCCCGCACCACATTATCCCGCACCACAATATCCCGCACCACAATATCCCGCACCACAATATCCCACACCACAATATCCCACACCACAATATCCCGCACCACAATATCCCACACCACAATATCCCGCACCACAATATCCCGCACCACAATATCTCACACCAAAATATCCCACACCCACAATATCCCGCACCACAATATCCCACACCACATTATCCCGCACCACAATATCTCACACCACAATATCCCACACCACAATATCTCACACCACAATATCCCACACCACAATATCCCACACCACAATATCCCGCACCACAATATCCCACACCACAATATCCCACACCACAATATCCCGCACCACAATATCCCGCACCACAATATCCCACACCACAATATCCCGCACCACAATATCCCACACCACAATATCCCACACCACAATATCCCGCACCACAATATCCCACACCACAATATCTCGCACCACAATATCCCGCACCACAATATCCCACACCACAATATCCCACACCACAATATCCCGCACCACAATATCCCGCACCACAATATCCCACACCACAATATCCCACACCACAATATCTCGCACCACAATATCCCGCACCACAATATCTCGCACCACAATATCCCGCACCACAATATCCCGCACCACAATATCCCGCACCACAATATCCCACACCACAATATCTCACACCACAATATCCCACACCACAATATCTCACACCACAATATCCCGCACCACATTATCCCGCACCACAATATCTCGCACCACAATATCCCGCACCACAATATCCCACACCACAATATCCCACACCACAATATCCCGCACCACAATATCCCGCACCACAATATCTCGCACCACAATATCCCGCACCACAATATCCCACACCACAATATCCCACACCACAATATCTCGCACCACAATATCCCACACCACAATATCTCGCACCACAATATCCCGCACCACAATATCCCACACCACAATATCCCACACCACAATATCTCACACCACAATATCCCGCACCACATTATCCCGCACCACAATATCCCACACCACAATATCCCGCACCACAATATCCCGCACCACAATATCCCACACCACAATATCCCGCACCACAATATCCCGCACCACAATATCCCACACCACAATATCCCGCACCACAATATCCCGCACCACATTATCCCACACCACAATATCCCACACCACAATATCCCGCACCACAATATCCCTCATCACAATATCCCGCACCACAATATCCCGCACCACATTATCCGACACCACAATATCCCGCACCACAATATCCCGCACCACAATATCCCGCACCACAATATTCCGCACCACAATATCCCGCACCACAATATCCCGCACCACAATATCCCGCACCACAATATCCCGCACCACATTATCCCGCACCACAATATCCCGCACCACAATATCCCGCACCACATTATCCGACACCACAATATCCCGCACCACAATATTCCGCACCACAATATCCCTCATCACAATATCCCACACCACAATATCTCACACCACAATATCTCACACCACAATATCCCGCACCACAATATTCCGCACCACAATATCCCGCACCACATTATCCGACACCACAATATCCCGCACCACAATATTCCGCACCACAATATCCCTCATCACAATATCCCACACCACAATATCTCACACCACAATATCCCGCACCACAATATCCCACACTACAATATCCCGCACCACAATATCCCACACCCACAATATTCCGCACCACATTATCCCACACCACAATATCTCACACCACAATATCCCGCACCACAATATCCCACACCACAATATCCCGCACCACAATATCCCACACCACATTATCCTGCACCACAATATCCCACACCACAATATTCCGCACCACATTATCCCACACCCACAATATCTCACACCACAATATCCCGCACCACAATATCTCGCACCACAATATCCCACACCCACAATATCCCGCACCACAATATCCCGCACCACAATATCCCACACCGCAATATCCCACACCGCAATATCCCACACCACATTATCCCACACCACAATATCCCACACTACAATATCCCGAACCACAATATCCCACACCACAATATTCCGCACCACATTATCCCACACCACAATATCTCACACCACAATATCCCGCACCACAATATCCCACACCACAATATCCCACACCACAATATCCCACATCACAATATCCCGCACCACATTATCCTGCACCACAATATCCCGCACCACAATATCCCTCATCACAAGATCCCACACCACAATATCCCGCACCACAATATCCCGCACCACAATATTCCGCACCACAATATCCCACATCACAATATCCCGCACCACATTATCCTGCACCACAATATCCCGCACCACAATATCTCGCACCACAATATCCCACACCACAATATCCCTCATCACAATATCCCACACCACAATATCCCGCACCACAATATCCCACACCACATTATCCCGCACCACAATATCCCGCACCACAATATCTCGCATCACAATATCCCGCACCACAATATCCCGCACCACAATATTCCGCACCACAATATCCCGCACCACAATATCCCGCACCACAATATCCCGCACCACAATATCCCGCACCACATTATCCCGCACCACATTATCCCGCACCACAATATCCCACACCACAATATCCCACACCACAATATCCCGCACCATAATATCTCACACCACAATATCCCACACCACAATATCCCACACCACATTATCCCACACCACAATATCCCGCACCACAATATCTCACACCACATTATCCCGCACCACAATATCCCACACCACAATATCCCACACCACATTATCCCGCACCACAATATCTCACACCACAATATCCCGCACCACAATATCTCACACCACAATATCCCACACCACAATATCTCGCACCACAATATCCCGCACCACATTATCCCGCACCACAATATCCCACACCACAATATCCCACACCACAATATCCCACACCACAATATCCCACACCACAATATCGCGCACCACAATATCCCGCACCACAATATCCCGCACCACATTATCCCACACCACAATATCCCACACCACAATATCGCACACCACAATATTCCGCACCACAATATCCCACACCACAATATCCCACACCACAATATCCCACACCACAATATCGCGCACCACAATATCCCGCACCACAATATCCCGCACCACATTATCCCACACCACAATATCCCACACCACAATATCGCACACCACAATATCCCACACCACAATATCCCGCACCACAATATCCCGCACCACAATATCCCGCACCACAATATCCCGCACCACAATATCGCACACCACAATATCCCACACCACAATATCCCGCACCACAATATCTCGCACCACAATATCCCACACCACAAAATCCCGCACCACAATATCTCGCACCACAATATCCCACACCACAATATTCCGCACCACAATATCCCGCACCACAATATCCCGCACCACAATATCCCGCACCACAATATCCCGCACCACATTATCCCACACCACAATATCTCACACCACAAAATCCCGCACCACATTATCCCGCACCACAATATTCCGCACCACAATATCCCGCACCACAATATCCCGCACCACATTATCCCGCACCACATTATCCCGCACCACAATATCTCACACCACAATATCCCACACCACAATATCTCACACCACAATATCCCACACCACAATATCCCACACCACAATATCTCACACCACAATATCCCGCACCACAATATCCCGCACCACAATATCCCGCACCACATTATCCCGCACCACATTATCCCGCACCACAATATCCCGCACCACAATATCCCGCACCACAATATCCCGCACCACAATATCCCGCACCACAATATCCCGCACCACAATATCCCGCACCACAATATCCCGCACCACATTATCCCGCACCACATTATCCCGCACCACAATATCCCGCACCACAATATCCCGCACCACAATATCCCGCACCACAATATCCCGCACCACAATATCCCGCACCACATTATCCCACACCACAATATCTCACACCACAAAATCCCGCACCACAATATCTCGCACCACAATATCCCGCACCACATTATCCCGCACCACATTATCCCGCACCACAATATCCCGCACCACAATATCCCGCACCACATTATCCCGCACCACATTATCCCGCACCACAATATCCCGCACCACAATATCCCACACCACATTATCCCGCACCACAATATTCCGCACCACAATATTCCGCACCACAATATCCCACACCACAATATCCCGCACCACATTATCCCGCACCACATTATCCCACACCACATTATCCCGCACCACATTATCCCACACGACAATATCCCGCACCATAATATCTCACACCACAATATCCCGCACCACAATATCCCACACCACAATATCCCGCACCATAATATCTCACACCACAATATCCCGCACCACAATATCCCACACCCACAATATCCCGCACCACAATATCCCGCACCACATTATCCCGCACCACATTATCCCGCACCACATTATCCCGCACCACAATATCCCGCACCACAATATCCCACACCACAATATCCCACACCACAATATCCCGCACCATAATATCTCACACCACAATATCCCGCACCACAATATCCCGCACCACAATATCCCGCACCACAATATTCCGCACCACAATATTCCGCACCACATTATCCCGCACCACAATATCCCGCACCACATTATCCCGCACCACATTATCCCACACCACATTATCCCGCACCACATTATCCCACACGACAATATCCCGCACCATAATATCTCACACCACAATATTCCGCACCACAATATCCCGCACCACAATATCCCACACCACAATATCCCACACCACAATATCCCGCACCATAATATCTCACACCACAATATCCCGCACCACAATATCCCGCACCACAATATCCCACACCACAATATCCCACACCACAATATCCCGCACCATAATATCTCACACCACAATATCCCACACCACAATATCCCGCACCATAATATCTCACACCACAATATCCCACACCACAATATCCCGCACCACAATATCCCACACGACAATATCCCACACCACAATATTCCGCACCACAATATTCCGCACCACAATATCCCGCACCACAATATCCCGCACCACAATATCCCACACCACAATATCCCGCACCACAATATCCCGCACCACAATATCCCACACCACAATATCCCACACCACAATATCCCACACCACAATATCCCGCACCACATTATCCCACACCACAATATCCCGCACCACAATATCCCGCACCACAATATCCCGCACCACAATATCCCGCACCACATTATCCCACACCACAATATCTCACACCACAAAATCCCGCACCACAATATCTCGCACCACAATATCCCGCACCACATTATCCCGCACCACATTATCCCGCACCACAATATCCCGCACCACAATATCCCGCACCACATTATCCCGCACCACATTATCCCGCACCACAATATCCCGCACCACAATATCCCACACCACATTATCCCGCACCACAATATCCCGCACCACAATATTCCGCACCACAATATCCCACACCACAATATCCCGCACCACATTATCCCGCACCACATTATCCCACACCACATTATCCCGCACCACATTATCCCACACGACAATATCCCGCACCATAATATCTCACACCACAATATCCCGCACCACAATATCCCACACCACAATATCCCGCACCATAATATCTCACACCACAATATCCCGCACCACAATATCCCACACCCACAATATCCCGCACCACAATATCCCGCACCACATTATCCCGCACCACATTATCCCGCACCACATTATCCCGCACCACAATATCCCGCACCACAATATCCCACACCACAATATCCCACACCACAATATCCCGCACCATAATATCTCACACCACAATATCCCGCACCACAATATCCCGCACCACAATATCCCGCACCACAATATTCCGCACCACAATATTCCGCACCACAATATTCCGCACCACAATATCCCACACCACAATATCCCGCACCACATTATCCCGCACCACATTATCCCACACCACATTATCCCGCACCACATTATCCCACACGACAATATCCCGCACCATAATATCTCACACCACAATATTCCGCACCACAATATCCCGCACCACAATATCCCACACCACAATATCCCACACCACAATATCCCGCACCACAATATCCCGCACCACAATATTCCGCACCACAATATTCCGCACCACAATATTCCGCACCACATTATCCCGCACCACAATATCCCACACGACAATATCCCACACCACAATATTCCGCACCACAATATTCCGCACCACAATATCCCGCACCACAATATCCCACACCACAATATCCCACACCACAATATCCCGCACCACAATATCCCGCACCACAATATCCCACACCACAATATCCCACACCACAATATCCCGCACCACATTATCCCACACCACAATATCCCGCACCACAATATCCCGCACCACAATATCCCGCACCACAATATCCCGCACCACAATATTCCGCACCACAATATTCCGCACCATAATATCTCACACCACAATATCCCGCACCACAATATCCCGCACCACAATATCCCGCACCACAATATCCCGCACCACAATATTCCGCACCACAATATTCCGCACCACAATATTCCGCACCACATTATCCCGCACCACAATATCCCACACGACAATATCCCACACCACAATATCCCACACCACAATATTCCGCACCACATTACCCCACACCACATTATCCCGCACCACAATATCCCACACCACAATATTCCGCACCACATTATCCCACACCACAATATCTCACACCACAATATCCCGCACCACAATATCTCGCACCACAATATCCCACACCCACAATATCCCGCACCACAATATCCCGCACCACAATATCCCACACCACAATATCCCACACCATATTATCCCACACCACAATATCTCACACCACAATATCCCGCACCACAATATCCCACACCACAATATCCCACACCACAATATCCCACATCACAATATCCCGCACCACATTATCCTGCACCACAATATCCCGCACCACAATATCCCGCACCACAATATTCCGCACCACAATATCCCACACCACATTATCCTGCACCACAATATCCCGCACCACAATATCCCTCATCACAATATCCCGCACCACAATATCCCACACCACAATATCCCGCACCACAATATCCCGCACCACAATATCTCGCACCACAATATCCCGCACCACAATATCCCGCACCACAATATCCCGCACCACAATATCCCTCATCACAATATCCCGCACCACAATATCCCTCATCACAATATCCCGCACCACATTATCCCGCACCACAATATCCCGCACCACAATATCTCGCACCACAATATCCCGCACCACAATATCCCTCATCACAATATCCCGCACCACATTATCCCGCACCACAATATCCCGCACCACAATATCTCGCACCACAATATCCCACACCACAATATCCCGCACCACAATATTCCGCACCACAATATTCCGCACCACAATATCCCACACCACATTATCCCGCACCACAATATCCCGCACCACAATATCCCACACCACAATATCCCACACCACAATATCCCGCACCACAATATCCCTCATCACAAGATCCCACACCACAATATTCCGCACCACAATATTCCGCACCACAATATCCCACACCACATTATCCCGCACCACAATATCTCACACCACAATATCTCGCACCACAATATCCCGCACCACAATATCTCGCACCACAATATCCCGCACCACAATATCCCTCATCACAATATCCCGCACCACAATATCCCTCATCACAATATCCCGCACCACATTATCCCACACCACAATATCTCGCACCACAATATCTCGCACCACAATATCCCGCACCACAATATCCCTCATCACAATATCCCGCACCACATTATCCCGCACCACAATATCCCGCACCACAATATCGCGCACCACAATATCCCGCACCACCATATCCCGCACCACCATATCCCGCACCACATTATCCCGCACCACAATATCCCGCACCACAATATCCCGCACCACCATATCCCGCACCACAATATCCCTCATCACAATATTCCGCACCACATTATCCCACACCACAATATCCCGCACCACAATATCCCGCACCACAATATCCCGCACCACATTATCCCGCACCACATTATCCCGCACCACAATATCCCGCACCACAATATCCCACACCACAATATCCCACACCACAATATCCCGCACCATAATATCTCACACCACATTATCCCACACCACAATATCCCGCACCACAATATCTCACACCACATTATCCCGCACCACAATATCCCACACCACAATATCCCACACCACATTATCCCGCACCACAATATCTCACACCACAATATCCCGCACCACAATATCTCACACCACAATATCTCACACCACAATATCTCGCACCACAATATCCCACACCACAATATCTCGCACCACAATATCCCGCACCACAATATCCCACACCACAATATCCCACACCACAATATCTCACACCACAATATCCCGCACCACATTATCCCGCACCACAATATCCCGCACCACAATATCCCGCACCACAATATCCCGCACCACAATATCCCACACCACAATATCCCGCACCACAATATCCCGCACCACAATATCCCACACCACAATATCCCGCACCACAATATCCCGCACCACATTATCCCACACCACAATATCCCACACCACAATATCCCGCACCACAATATCCCTCATCACAATATCCCGCACCACAATATCCCGCACCACATGATCCGACACCACAATATCCCGCACCACAATATCCCGCACCACAATATCCCGCACCACAATATTCCGCACCACAATATCCCGCACCACAATATCCCGCACCACAATATCCCGCACCACAATATCCCGCACCACATTATCCCGCACCACAATATCCCGCACCACAATATCCCGCACCACATTATCCGACACCACAATATCCCGCACCACAATATTCCGCACCACAATATCCCTCATCACAATATCCCACACCACAATATCTCACACCACAATATCTCACACCACAATATCCCGCACCACAATATTCCGCACCACAATATCCCGCACCACATTATCCGACACCACATTATCCCGCACCACAATATTCCGCACCACAATATCCCTCATCACAATATCCCACACCACAATATCTCACACCACAATATCCCGCACCACAATATCCCACACTACAATATCCCGCACCACAATATCCCACACCCACAATATTCCGCACCACATTATCCCACACCACAATATCTCACACCACAATATCCCGCACCACAATATCCCACACCACAATATCCCGCACCACAATATCCCACACCACATTATCCCGCACCACAATATCCCACACCACAATATTCCGCACCACATTATCCCACACCCACAATATCTCACACCACAATATCCCGCACCACAATATCTCGCACCACAATATCCCACACCCACAATATCCCGCACCACAATATCCCGCACCACAATATCCCACACCGCAATATCCCGCACCACAATATCTCACACCACAATATCCCGCACCACATTATCCCACACCACAATATCCCACACTACAATATCCCGAACCACAATATCCCACACCACAATATTCCGCACCACATTATCCCACACCACAATATCTCACACCACAATATCCCGCACCACAATATCCCACACCACAATATCCCACACCACAATATCCCACATCACAATATCCCGCACCACATTATCCTGCACCACAATATCCCGAACCACAATATCCCACACCACAATATTCCGCACCACATTATCCCACACCACAATATCTCACACCACAATATCCCGCACCACAATATCCCACACCACAATATCTCACACCACAATATCCCGCACCACATTATCCCACACCACAATATCCCACACTACAATATCCCGAACCACAATATCCCGCACCACAATATCCCGCACCACAATATCCCACACCACAATATCCCGCACCACAATATCCCGCACCACAATATTCCGCACCACAATATCCCACATCACAATATCCCGCACCACATTATCCTGCACCACAATATCCCGCACCACAATATCCCTCATCACAATATCCCGCACCACAATATCTCACACCACAATATCCCGCACCACATTATCCCACACCACAATATCCCACACTACAATATCCCGAACCACAATATCCCACACCACAATATTCCGCACCACATTATCCCACACCACAATATCTCACACCACAATATCCCGCACCACAATATCCCACACCACAATATTCCGCACCACAATATCCCACATCACAATATCCCGCACCACATTATCCTGCACCACAATATCCCACATCACAATATCCCTCATCACAATATCCTGCACCACAATATCCCGCACCACAATATCCCTCATCACATTATCCCACACCACAATATCCCGCACCACAATATCCCACACCACATTATCCCGCACCACAATATCCCGCACCACAATATCTCGCATCACAATATCCCGCACCACAATATCCCGCACCACAATATTCCGCACCACATTATCCCGCACCACAATATCCCGCACCACAATATCCCGCACCACAATATCCCGCACCACAATATCCCGCACCACATTATCCCGCACCACATTATCCCGCACCACAATATCCCGCACCACAATATCCCACACCACAATATCCCACACCACAATATCCCGCACCATAATATCTCACACCACAATATCCCACACCACAATATCCCACACCACATTATCCCACACCACAATATCCCGCACCACAATATCTCACACCACATTATCCCGCACCACAATATCCCACACCACAATATCCCACACCACATTATCCCGCACCACAATATCTCACACCACAATATCCCGCACCACAATATCTCACACCACAATATCCCACACCAAAATATCTCGCACCACAATATCCCGCACCACATTATCCCGCACCACAATATCCCGCACCACAATATCCCACACCACAATATCCCACAACACAATATCTCACACCACATTATCCCACACCACAATATCTCGCACCACAATATCCCGCACCACAATATCCCACACCACAATATCTCACACCACAATATCCCGCACCACAATATCTCACACCACAATATCTCACACCACAATATCCCACACCACAATATCCCACACCACAATATCCCACACCACAATATTCCGCACCACAATATCCCGCACCACAATATCCCGCACCACAATATCTCGCACCACAATATCCCACACAACAATATCCCGCACCACATTATCCCGTACCACAATATCTCGCACCACAATATCCCGCACCACAATATCCCGCACCACAATATCCCGCACCACAATATCCCGCACCACAATATCCCGCACCACAATATCCCGCACCACAATATCCCACACCACAATATCCCACACCACAATATCCCACACCACAATATCCCACACCACAATATCCCGCACCACAATATCCCACACACACAATATTCCGCACCACAATATTCCGCACCACAATATTCCGCACCACAATATTCCGCACCACAATATTCCGCACCACAATATCCCACACCACAATATCCCACACCACAATATCCCACACCACAATATCCCACACCCACAATATCCCACACCACATTATCTCACACCACATTATCCCGCACCACAATATCTCACACCACAATATCTCGCACCACAATATCCCGCACCACAATATCCCGCACCACATTATCCCGCACCACATTATCCCGCACCACAATATCCCGCACCACAATATCCCACACCACAATATCCCACACCACAATATCCCGCACCATAATATCTCACACCACAATATCCCACACCACAATATCCCACACCACATTATCCCACACCACAATATCCCGCACCACAATATCTCACACCACATTATCCCGCACCACAATATCCCACACCAAATTATTCCACACCACATTATCCCACACCACAATATCCCGCACCACAATATCTCACACCACAATATCCCGCACCACAATATCTCACACCACAATATCCCACACCACAATATCTCGCACCACAATATCCCACACCACATTATCCCACACCACAATATCCCACACCACAATATCCCACACCACAATATCTCACAACACAAAATCCCGCACCACAATATCTCGCACCACAATATCCCGCACCACAATATCCCGCACCACAATATCTCACACCACAATATCCCGCACCACAATATCCCGCACCACAATATCCCGCACCACAATATCCCGCACCACAATATCGCACACCACAATATCCCACACCACAATATCCCACACCACAATATCCCACACCACAATATCGCGCACCACAATATCCCGCACCACAATATCCCGCACCACATTATCCCACACCACAATATCCCACACCACAATATCGCACACCACAATATCCCGCACCACAATATCCCGCACCACATTATCCCACACCACAATATCTCACACCACATTATCCCGCACCACAATATCTCACACCACAATATCCCGCACCACAATATCCCGCACCACAATATCTCACACCACAATATCCCGCACCACAATATCTCGCACCACAATATCCCACACCACAAAATCCCGCACCACAATATCTCGCACCACAATATCCCGCACCACAATATCCCGCACCACATTATCCCACACCACAATATCTCACATCACAAAATCCCGCACCACATTATCCCGCACCACAATATTCCGCACCACAATATCCCGCACCACAATATCCCGCACCACATTATCCCGCACCACATTATCCCGCACCACAATATCTCACACCACAATATCCCACACCACAATATCTCACACCACAATATCCCACACCACAATATCCCACACCACAATATCTCACACCACAATATCCCGCACCACAATATCCCGCACCACAATATCCCGCATCACAATATCCCGCACCACATTATCCCGCACCACATTATCCCGCACCACAATATCCCGCACCACAATATCCCGCACCACAATATCCCGCACCACAATATCCCACACCACAATATCTCACACCACAATATCCCGCACCACATTATCCCGCACCACAATATCTCGCACCACAATATCCCGCACCACAATATCCCACACCACAATATCCCACACCACAATATCCCGCACCACAATATCCCGCACCACAATATCTCGCACCACAATATCCCGCACCACAATATCCCACACCACAATATCCCACACCACAATATCTCGCACCACAATATCCCACACCACAATATCTCGCACCACAATATCCCGCACCACAATATCCCACACCACAATATCCCACACCACAATATCTCACACCACAATATCCCGCACCACATTATCCCGCACCACAATATCCCACACCACAATATCCCGCACCACAATATCCCGCACCACAATATCCCACACCACAATATCCCGCACCACAATATCCCGCACCACAATATCCCGCACCACAATATCCCACACCACAATATCCCACACCACAATATCCCGCACCACATTATCCCACACCACAATATCCCGCACCACAATATCCCGCACCACAATATCCCGCACCACAATATCCCACACCACAATATCCCGCACCACAATATCCCGCACCACATTATCCCACACCACAATATCCCACACCACAATATCCCGCACCACAATATCCCTCATCACAATATCCCGCACCACAATATCCCGCACCACATTATCCGACACCACAATATCCCGCACCACAATATCCCGCACCACAATATCCCGCACCACAATATTCCGCACCACAATATCCCGCACCACAATATCCCGCACCACAATATCCCGCACCACAATATCCCGCACCACATTATCCCGCACCACAATATCCCGCACCACAATATCCCGCACCACATTATCCGACACCACAATATCCGCACCACAATATTCCGCACCACAATATCCCTCATCACAATATCCCACACCACAATATCTCACACCACAATATCTCACACCACAATATCCCGCACCACAATATTCCGCACCACAATATCCCGCACCACATTATCCGACACCACAATATCCCGCACCACAATATTCCGCACCACAATATCCCTCATCACAATATCCCACACCACAATATCTCACACCACAATATCCCGCACCACAATATCCCACACTACAATATCCCGCACCACAATATCCCACACCCACAATATTCCGCACCACATTATCCCACACCACAATATCTCACACCACAATATCCCGCACCACAATATCCCACACCACAATATCCCGCACCACAATATCCCACACCACATTATCCCGCACCACAATATCCCACACCACAATATTCCGCACCACATTATCCCACACCCACAATATCTCACACCACAATATCCCGCACCACAATATCTCGCACCACAATATCCCACACCCACAATATCCCGCACCACAATATCCCGCACCACAATATCCAACACCGCAATATCCCGCACCACAATATCTCACACCACAATATCCCGCACCACATTATCCCACACCACAATATCCCACACTACAATATCCCGAACCACAATATCCCACACCACAATATTCCGCACCACATTATCCCACACCACAATATCTCACACCACAATATCCCGCACCACAATATCCCACACCACAATATCCCACACCACAATATCCCACATCACAATATCCCGCACCACATTATCCTGCACCACAATATCCCGCACCACAATATCCCTCATCACAAGATCCCACACCATAATATCCCGCACCACAATATCCCGCACCACAATATTCCGCACCACAATATCCCACATCACAATATCCCGCACCACATTATCCTGCACCACAATATCCCGCACCACAATATCCCTCATCACAATATCCCACACCACAATATCCCGCACCACAATATCCCACACCACATTATCCCGCACCACAATATCCCGCACCACAATATCTCGCATCACAATATCCCGCACCACAATATCCCGCACCACAATATTCCGCACCACATTATCCCGCACCACAATATCCCGCACCACAATATCCCGCACCACAATATCCCGCACCACAATATCCCGCACCACATTATCCCGCACCACATTATCCCGCACCACAATATCCCGCACCACAATATCCCACACCACAATATCCCACACCACAATATCCCGCACCATAATATCTCACACCACAATATCCCACACCACAATATCCCACACCACATTATCCCACACCACAATATCCCGCACCACAATATCTCACACCACATTATCCCGCACCACAATATCCCACACCACAATATCCCACACCACATTATCCCGCACCACAATATCTCACACCACAATATCCCGCACCACAATATCTCACACCACAATATCCCACACCACAATATCTCGCACCACAATATCCCGCACCACATTATCCCGCACCACAATATCCCGCACCACAATATCCCACACCACAATATCCCACAACACAATATCTCACACCACATTATCCCACACCACAATATCTCGCACCACAATATCCCGCACCACAATATCCCACACCACAATATCTCACACCACAATATCCCGCACCACAATATCTCACACCACAATATCTCACACCACAATATCCCACACCACAATATCCCACACCACAATATCCCACACCACAATATTCCGCACCACAATATCCCGCACCACAATATCCCGCACCACAATATCTCGCACCACAATATCCCACACAACAATATCCCGCACCACATTATCCCGTACCACAATATCTCGCACCACAATATCCCGCACCACAATATCCCGCACCACAATATCCCGCACCACAATATCCCGCACCACAATATCCCGCACCACAATATCCCGCACCACAATATCCCGCACCACAATATCCCACACCACAATATCCCACACCACAATATCCCACACCACAATATCCCACACCACAATATCCCGCACCACAATATCCCACACACACAATATTCCGCACCACAATATTCCGCACCACAATATTCCGCACCACAATATTCCGCACCACAATATTCCGCACCACAATATTCCGCACCACAATATCCCACACCACAATATCCCACACCACAATATCCCACACCACAATATCCCACACCCACAATATCCCACACCACATTATCTCACACCACATTATCCCGCACCACAATATCTCACACCACAATATCTCGCACCACAATATCCCGCACCACAATATCCCGCACCACATTATCCCGCACCACATTATCCCGCACCACAATATCCCACACCACAATATCCCACACCACAATATCCCGCACCATAATATCTCACACCACAATATCCCACACCACAATATCCCACACCACATTATCCCACACCACAATATCCCGCACCACAATATCTCACACCACATTATCCCGCACCACAATATCCCACACCACAATATTCCACACCACATTATCCCACACCACAATATCCCGCACCACAATATCTCACACCACAATATCCCGCACCACAATATCTCACACCACAATATCCCACACCACAATATCTCGCACCACAATATCCCACACCACATTATCCCACACCACAATATCCCACACCACAATATCCCACACCACAATATCTCACAACACAAAATCCCGCACCACAATATCTCGCACCACAATATCCCGCACCACAATATCCCGCACCACAATATCTCACACCACAATATCCCACACCACAATATCCCACACCACAATATCCCGCACCACAATATCCCGCACCACAATATCCCGCACCACAATATCCCGCACCACAATATCCCGCACCACAATATCGCACACCACAATATCCCACACCACAATATCCCACACCACAATATCCCACACCACAATATCGCGCACCACAATATCCCGCACCACAATATCCCGCACCACATTATCCCACACCACAATATCCCACACCACAATATCGCACACCACAATATCCCGCACCACAATATCCCGCACCACATTATCCCACACCACAATATCTCACACCACATTATCCCGCACCACAATATCTCACACCACAATATCCCGCACCACAATATCCCGCACCACAATATCTCACACCACAATATCCCGCACCACAATATCTCGCACCACAATATCCCACACCACAAAATCCCGCACCACAATATCTCGCACCACAATATCCCGCACCACAATATCCCGCACCATAATATCTCACACCACAATATCCCGCACCACAATATCTCACACCACAATATCTCACACCACAATATCCCGCACCACAATATCTCACACCACAATATCCCGCACCACAATATCCCGCACCACAATATCTCACACCACAATATCCCGCACCACAATATCTCGCACCACAATATCCCACACCACAATATCCCACACCACAATATCCCGCACCACAATATCCCGCACCACAATATTCCGCACCACAATATTCCGCACCACAATATCCCACACCACAATATCCCACACCACAATATCCCACACCACAATATCCCGCACCACAATATTCCGCACCACAATATCCCACACCACAATATCCCGCACCACAATATCCCACACCCACAATATCCCACACCACAATATCCCACACCCACAATATCCCACACCACAATATCCCGCACCACAATATCCCGCACCACAATATCCCGCACCACAATATTCCGCACCACAATATTCCGCACCACAATATCCCGCACCACAATATCTCACACCACAATATCCCACACCACAATATCCCGCACCACAATATCCCGCACCACAATATCCCGCACCACAATATCCCGCACCACAATATCCCGCACCACAATATCCCACACCACAATATCACACACCGCAATATCCCACACCACAATATCCCGCACCACAATATCCCGCACCACAATATCCCGCACCACAATATCCCACACCACAATATCCCGCACCACAATATTCCGCACCACAATATCCCGCACCACAATATCCCGCACCACAATATCCCACACCACAATATCACACACCGCAATATCCCACACCACAATATCCCGCACCACAATATACCACACCACAATATCCCACACCACAATATTCCGCACCACAATATCTCACAGCACATTATCCCGCACCACAATATCCCGCACCACAATATCCCGCACCACAATATTCCGCACCACAATATTCCGCACCACAATATCCCGCACCACAATATCCCGCACCACAATATCCCGCACCACAATATCTCACACCACAATATCCCGCACCACAATATCCCACACCACAATATCCCACACCACAATATCCCACACCACAATATCCCACACCACAATATCTCACACCACAATATCCCGCACCACAATATCCCGCACCACAATATCCCGCACCACAATATTCCGCACCACAATATCCCGCACCACAATATTCCGCACCACAATATCCCACACCACAATATCCCGCACCACAATATCCCGCACCACAATATCCCGCACCACAATATCCCGCACCACAATATCCCGCACCACAATATCCCGCACCACAATATCCCGCACCACAATATCCCACACCACAATATCCCGCACCACAATATCCCACACCACAATATCCCGCACCACAATATCCCACACCACAATATCCCACACCACAATATCCCGCACCACAATATCCCACACCACAATATCCCGCGCCGCAATATCTCACACCACAATATCCCACACCACATTATCCCACACCACAATATCCCACACCACAATATCTCACACCACAATATTCCGCACCACAATATCTCACAGCACATTATCCCACACCACAATATCCCACACCACAATATCCCACACCACAATATCCCACACCACAATATCCCACACCACAATATCCCACACCACAATATCCCACACCACAATATTCCGCACCACAATATCTCACAGCACATTATCCCGCACCACAATATCCCACACTACAATATCCCGCACCACAATATCCCGCACCACAATATCCCGCACCACAATATCCCGCACCACAATATCCCGCACCACAATATCCCGCACCACAATATCTCACACCACAATACTCCGCACCACAATATCCCGCACCACAATATCCCGCACCACAATATCCCGCACCACAATATCCCACACCACAATATCCCGCACCACAATATCCCGCACCACAATATCCCGCACCACAATATCCCACACCACAATATCCCACACCACAATATCCCACACCACAATATCCCGCACCACATTATCCCGCACATTATCCCGCACCACATTATCCCACACCCACAATATCCCACACCACAATATCCCGCACCACAATATCTCACACCACAATATCCCGCACCACAATATCCCGCACCACAATATCCCGCACCACAATATCTCACACCACAATATCCCGCACCACAATATCCCGCACCACAATATCCCGCACCACATTATCCCGCACCACATTATCCCGCACCACATTATCCCGCACCACAATATCCCACACCACATTATCCCGCACCACAATATCCCACACCACAATATCCCGCACCACAATATCCCGCACCACAATATCCCGCACCACAATATCTCACACCACAATATTCCGCACCACAATATCTCACACCACAATATCCCGCACCACAATATCTCACACCACAATATCCCACACCACAATATCTCACACCACAATATTCCGCACCACAATATCTCACACCACAATATCCCGCACCACAATATCCCGCACCACAATATCCCGCACCACAATATCCCGCACCACAATATCCCGCACCACAATATCTCACACCACAATATCTCACACCACAATATCCCGCACCACAATATCCCGCACCACAATATCCCACACCACAATATCCCACACCACAATATCCCGCACCACATTATCCCGCACATTATCCCGCACCACATTATCCCACACCCACAATATCCCACACCACAATATCCCGCACCACAATATCTCACACCACAATATCCCGCACCACAATATCCCGCACCACAATATCCCGCACCACAATATCCCACACCACAATATCCCACACCACAATATTCCGCACCACAATATCCCGCACATTATCCCGCACCACATTATCCCACACCCACAATATCCCACACCACAATATTCCGCACCACAATATCCCGCACATTATCCCGCACCACAATATCCCGCACCACAATATCCCACACCACAATATCCCACACCACAATATCCCACACCACAATATCCCGCACCACATTATCCCGCACATTATCCCGCACCACATTATCCCACACCCACAATATCCCACACCACAATATCCCGCACCACAATATCTCACACCACAATATCCCGCACCACAATATCCCGCACCACAATATCTCACACCACAATATCCCGCACCACAATATCCCGCACCACAATATCCCGCACCACAATATCCCGCACCACATTATCCCGCACCACATTATCCCGCACCACAATATCCCACACCACATTATCCCGCACCACAATATCCCACACCACAATATCCCGCACCACAATATCCCGCACCACAATATCCCGCACCACAATATCTCACACCACAATATTCCGCACCACAATATCTCACACCACAATATCCCGCACCACAATATCTCACACCACAATATCCCACACCACAATATCTCACACCACAATATCCCGCACCACAATATCCCGCACCACAATATCCCGCACCACATTATCCCGCACCACATTATCCCGCACCACATTATCCCGCACCACAATATCCCACACCACATTATCCCGCACCACAATATCCCACACCACAATATCCCGCACCACAATATCCCGCACCACAATATCCCGCACCACAATATCCCGCACCACAATATCTCACACCACAATATTCCGCACCACAATATCTCACACCACAATATTCCGCACCACAATATCTCACACCACAATATCCCACACCACAATATCTCACACCACAATATTCCGCACCACAATATCTCACACCACAATATCCCGCATCACAATATCCCGCACCACAATATTCCGCACCACAATATCCCGCACCACAATATCCCGCACCACAATATCCCGCACCACAATATCCCGCACCACATTATCCCGCACCACAATATCCCACACCACAATATCCCACACCACAATATCCCACACCACAATATCCCGCACCACATTATCCCACACCACAATATCCCGCACCACAATATCTCACACCACAATATCTCACACCACAATATCCCACACCACAATATCCCGCACCACAATATCCCGCACCACAATATCCCACACCACGATATCCCACACCACAATATTCCGCACCACAATATCCCGCACCACAATATCTCACACCACAATATTCCGCACCACAATATCTCACACCACAATATTCCGCACCACAATATCTCACACCACAATATCCCACACCACAATATCTCACACCACAATATCCCACACCACAATATCCCACACCACATTATCCCACACCACAATATCCCGCACCACAATATCCCACACCCACAATATCCCACACCACAATATCCCACACCACAATATCCCGCACCACAATATCCCGCGCGACAATATCCCACACCACCATATCCCGCACCACAATATCCCGCACCACAATATCCCACACCACAATATCCCACACCACAATATCCCGCACCACAATATCTCACACCACGATATTCCGCACCACAATATCTCACACCACAATGTCCCGCACCACATTATCCCGCACCACAATATCCCACACCACAATATCCCGCACCACAATATCCCGCACCACAATATCCCACACCACAATATCCCGCACCACAATATCCCGCACCACAATATCCCACACCCACAATATCCCGCACCACAATATTCCGCACCACAATATCTCACACCACAATATTCCGCACCACAATATCTCACACCACAATATCCCGCACCACAATATCCCGCACCACAATATCCCACACCACAATATCCCACACCACAATATCCCGCACCACAATATCTCACACCACAATATTCCGCACCACAATATCTCACACCACAATATCCCACACCACATTATCCCGCACCACAATATTCCACACCACAATATCTCACACCACAATATCCCGCACCACAATATCCCACACCACAATATCCCGCACCACAATATCCCACACCACAATATTCCGCACCACATTATCCCACACCACAATATCCCACACCACAATATCCCGCACCACAATATCCCACACCACATTATCCCGCACCACAATATCCCGCACCACAATATCCCACACCACAATATCCCGCACCACAATATTCCGCACCACAATATCCCGCACCACAATATCCCGCACCACAATATCCCACACCACAATATCCCGCACCACAATATTCCGCACCACAATATCCCGCACCACAATATCCCGCACCACAATATCCCGCACCACAATATCCCGCACCACAATATTCCGCACCACAATATCCCGCACCACAATATCCCGCACCACAATATCCCACACCACATTATCCCACACCACAATATTCCGCACCACAATATCCCACACCACAATATCCCGCACCACAATATCCCGCACCACAATATCCCGCACCACAATATCCCGCACCACAATATCCCGCACCACAATATCCCGCACCACAATATCCCGCACCACAATATCCCGCACCACAATATCCCGCACCACAATATCCCACACCACAATATCCCTCACCACAATATCCCGCACCACAATATCCCGCACCACAATATCCCGCACCACAATATCCCGCACCACAATATCCCGCACCACAATATCCCACACCACAATATCTCACACCACAATATCCCGCACCACAATATCCCGCACCACATTATCCCGCACCACAATATCCCACACCACATTATCCCGCACCACAATATCCCACACCACAATATCCCGCACCACAATATCCCGCACCACAATATTCCGCACCACAATATCCCGCACCACAATATCCCACACCACAATATCCCGCACCACAATATCCCGCACCACAATATCCCACACCACAATATCCCGCACCACAATATTCCGCACCACAATATCTCACACCACAATATCCCACACCACAATATCCCACACCACAATATCCCACACCACAATATCCCACACCACAATATCTCACACCACAATATCCCGCACCACAATATTCCACACCACAATATCCCGCACCACAATATCCCACACCACAATATCCCGCACCACAATATCCCGCACCACAATATCCCGCACCACAATATCTCACACCACAATATCTCACACCACAATATCCCACACCACAATATCCCACACCACAATATCCCACACCACAATATCCCACACCACAATATCTCACACCACAATATCCCGCACCACAATATTCCACACCACAATATCTCGCACCACAATATCCCGCACCACAATATCCCACACCACAATATCTCACACCACAATATCCCGCACCACAATATCCCACACCACAATATCCCGCACCACAATATCTCACACCCACAATATCTCACACCACAATATCCCGCACCACAATATCCCGCACCCACAATATCCCACACCACAATATCCCACACCACAATATTCCGCACCACAATATCCCGCACCACAATATCCCACACCACAATATCCCACACCCACAATATCCCGCACCACAATCTCCCAAACACACAATATCCCACATCACAATATCCCGCACCACAATATCCCGCACCACATTATCCCACACCACAATATCCCGCACCACAATATCTCACACCACAATATCCCACACCCACAATATCTCACACCACAATATCCCACACCCACAATATCTCACACCACAATATCCCACACCCACATTATCCTGCACCACAATATCCCGCACCACAATATCCCACACCACAATATCCCACACCACAATATCCCGCACCACAATATCTCACACCACAATATCCCACACCCACAATATCTCACACCACAATATCCCGCACCACAATATCCCGCACCACAATATCCCGCACCACAATATCCCACACCACAATATCCCACACCACAATATCCCGCACCACAATATCCTACACCACAATATCCCACACCACAATATTCCGCACCACAATATCCCGCACCACAATATCCCGCACCACAATATCCCACACCACAATATCCGACACCACAATATCCCGCACCACAATATCTCACACCACAATATCCCGCACCACAATATCCCGCACCACAATATCCCACACCACAATATCCCACACCCACAATATCCCACACCCACAATATCCCACACCCACAATATCCCACACCCACAATATCCCACACCCACAATATCCCACACCCACAATATCCCACACCCACAATATCCCGCACCACAATATCCCACACCACATTATCCCACACCCACAATATCCCGCACCACAATATCTCACCCCACAATATCCCGCACCACAATATCCCGCACCACAATATCCCACACCACTATATCCCACACCACAATATCCCGCCCCACAATATCCCACCGCACAATATCCCGCACCACAATATCACGCACCACAATATCCCGCACCACAATATCCCACACCCACAATATCCCACACCCACAATATCCCACACCCACAATATCCCACACCAAAATATCCCGCATCACAATATCCCACACCCACAATATCCCACACCACAATATCCCACACCCACAATATCTCACACCACAATATCCCAAACCCACAATATCCCACACCCACAATATCCCACACCAAAATATCCCGCATCACAATATCCCACACCCACAATATCCCACACCACAATATCCCACACCCACAATATCTCACACCACAATATCCCAAACCCACAATATCCCACACCACAATATCTCACACCACATTATCCCACACCAACAATATCCCACACCCACAATCTCCCGCACCACATTATCCCACATCCACAATATCCCACACCCACAATATCCCGCACCACAATATCCCGCACGACAATATCTCGCACCACAATATCCCGCACCACAATATCCCGCACCACAATATCCCGCACCACAATATCCCGCACCACAATATCCCGCACCACATTATCCCGCACCACATTATCCCGCACCACAATATCTCACACCACAATATCTCGCACCACAATATCTCGCACCACAATATCTCGCACCACAATATCTCGC
Organism: Chiloscyllium plagiosum; assembly: GCF_037043375.1. Taxonomy (NCBI): domain Eukaryota; kingdom Metazoa; phylum Chordata; class Chondrichthyes; order Orectolobiformes; family Hemiscylliidae; genus Chiloscyllium; species Chiloscyllium plagiosum. The sequence continues at coordinate 131,112 of NW_028270323.1, read as the reverse complement.
ACCACAATATCCCACACCCACAATATCCCACACCGCAATATTTCACACCCACAATATCCCACACCGACAATATCCCACACCATAATATCCCACACCACAATATCTCACACCCACAATATCCCACACCCACAATATCCCACACCCACATTATCCCACACCCACATTATCCCACACCGACAATATCCCGCACCACAATATCCTGCACCACAATATCCCACACCACAATATCCCGCACCCACAATATCCCGCACCCACAATATCCCGCACCACAATCTCCCAAACACACAATATCCCGCATCACAATATCCCGCACCACAATATCCCGCACCACAATATCCCGCACCACAATATCTCACACCACAATATCCCACACCCACAATATCTCACACCACAATATCCCGCACCACAATATCCCGCACCACAATATCCCGCACCACAATATCTCACACCACAATATCCCGCACCACAATATCCCGCACCGACAATATCCCACACCCACAATATCCCGCACCACATTATCCCACACCCACAATATCCCACACCCACAATATCCCACACCCACAATATCCCACACCCACAATATCCCACACCCACAATATCCCACACCCACAATATCCCACACCCACAATATCCCGCACCACATTATCCCACACCCACAATATCCCGCACCACAATATCTCACCCCACAATATCCCGCACCACAATATCCCACACCACTATATCCCACACCACTATATCCCACACCACAATATCCCGCCCCACAATATCCCACCGCACAATATCCCGCACCACAATATCACGCACCACAATATCCCGCACCACAATATCCCACACCCACAATATCCCACACCCACAATATCCCACACCCACAATATCCCACACCCACAATATCCCACACCAAAATATCCCGCATCACAATATCCCACACCCACAATATCCCACACCACAATATCCCACACCCACAATATCCCACACCACAATATCTCACACCGCATTATCCCACACCAACAATATCCCACACCCACAATCTCCCGCACCACATTATCCCACATCCACAATATCCCACACCCACAATATCCCACACCCACAATATCCCGCACCACAATATCCCGCACGACAATATCTCGCACCACAATATCCCGCACCACAATATCCCGCACCACATTATCCCGCACCACAATATCCCACACCACAATATCTCACACCACAATATCTCGCACCACAATATCTCGCACCACAATATCTCGCACCACAATATCCCACACCACAATATCCCACACCACATTATCCCGCACCACAATATCCCGCACGACAATATCCCGCACCACAATATCCCGCACCACAATATCCCACACCACAATATCTCACACCACAATATCCCACACCCACATTATCCCGCACCACAATATCCCGCACCACAATATCCCGCACCACAATATCCCACACCACAATATCCCGCACCACAATATCCCGCACCACAATATCTCACACCACAATATCCCACACCACAATATCCCGCACCACAATATCCCGCACCACAATATCCCGCACCACAATATCTCACACCACAATATCCCGCACCACAATATCCCGCACCACAATATCCCGCACCACAATATCCCACACCCACAATATCCCGCACCACATTATCCCACACCCACAATATCCCACACCCACAATATCCCACACCCACAATATCCCACACCCACAATATCCCACACCCACAATATCCCACACCCACAATATCCCACAGCACAATATCCCACACCACAATATCCCACACCACAATATCCCGCACCACAATATCCCACACCCACAATATCCCACACCCACAATAGCCCACACCCACAATATCCCACACCACAACATCCCGCACCACATTATCCCACACCCAGAATATCCCGCACCACATTATCCCGCACCACATTTTCCCACACCCACAATATCCCGCACTACAATATCCCGCACCACAATATCCCACACCCACAATATCCCGCACCACAATATCCCGCACCACAATATCCCGCACCACAATATCCCACACCACAATATCTCACACCACATTATCCCGCACCACAATATCCCACACCCACAATATCCCGCACCACAATATCCCACACCCACAATATCCCACACCACAATATCCCGCACCACAATATCCCACACCACAATATCCCACACCACAATATCCCACACCACAATATCCCGCACCACATTATCCCACACCCAGAATATCCCGCACCACATTATCCCGCACCACATTTTCCCACACCCACAATATCCCACACCCACAATATCCCGCACCACAATATCCCGCACCACAATATCTCACACCACATTATCCCGCACCACAATATCCCATACCCACAATATCCCGCACCACAATATCCCACACCCACAATATCCCACACCCACAATATCCCACACCACAATATCCCGCACCACAATATCCCACACCACAATATCCCACACCACAATATCCCACACCACATTATCCCGCACCACATTATCCCACACCACATTATCCCGCACCACAATATCTCACACCCACAATATCCCACACCACAATATCCCACACCACAATATCCCGCACCACATTATCCCACACCACAATATCCCACACCCACAATATCCCGCACCACAATATCCCACACACACAATATCCCGCACCACAATATCCCACACCACTATATCCCACACCACTATATCCCACACCACAATATCCCGCCCCACAATATCCCACCGCACAATATCCCACACCCACAATATCCCACACCCACAATATCCCACACCACATTATCCCACACCCACAATATCCCGCACCACAATATCTCACCCCACAATATCCCGCACCACAATATCCCACACCACTATATCCCACACCACAATATCCCGCCCCACAATATCCCACCGCACAATATCCCGCACCACAATATCACGCACCACAATATCTCGCACCACAATATCCCACACCCACAATATCCCACACCCACAATATCCCACACCCACAATATCCCACACCAAAATATCCCGCATCACAATATCCCACACCCACAATATCCCACACCACAATATCCCACACCCACAATATCTCACACCACAATATCCCAAACCCACAATATCCCACACCACAATATCTCACACCACATTATCCCACACCAACAATATCCCACACCCACAATCTCCCGCACCACATTATCCCACATCCACAATATCCCACACCCACAATATCCCACACCCACAATATCCCGCACCACAATATCCCGCACGACAATATCTCGCACCACAATATCACGCACCACAATATCCCGCACCACATTATCCCGCACCACAATATCTCGCACCACAATATCTCGCACCACAATATCTCGCACCACAATATCTCGCACCACAATATCCCGCACCACAATATCCCGCACCACAATATCCCGCACCACAATATCCCACACCCACAATATCCCGCACCACATTATCCCACACCCACAATATCCCACACCCACAATATCCCACACCCACAATATCCCACACCGACAATATCCCACACCATAATATCCCACACCCACAATATCCCACACCCACAATATCCCACACCCACAATATCCCACACCCACAATATCCCACACCCACAATATCCCACACCCACATTATCCCACACTGACAATATCCCACACCAAAATATCCCGCATCACAATATCCCACACCACAATATCCCGCACCACAATATCCCGCACCACAATATCCCGCACCACAATATCTCACACCACAATATCCCGCACCACAATATCCCGCACCACAATATCCCACACCACAATATCCCACACCCACAATATCCCGCACCACATTATCCCACACCCACAATATCCCACACCCACAATATCCCACACCCACAATATCCCACACCGACAATATCCCACACCATAATATCCCACACCACAATATCTCACACCCACAATATCCCACACCCACAATATCCCGCACCACAATATCCCACACCACAATATCCCACACCAAAATATCCCGCATCACAATATCCCACACCACAATATCCCGCACCACAATATCCCGCACCACAATATCCCGCACCACAATATCCCGCACCACAATATCTCACACCACAATATCCCGCACCACAATATCCCGCACCACAATATCCCACACCACAATATCCCACACCCACAATATCCCGCACCACATTATCCCACACCCACAATATCCCACACCCACAATATCCCACACCCACAATATCCCACACCGACAATATCCCACACCATAATATCCCACACCCACAATATCCCACACCCACAATATCCCACACCCACAATATCCCACACCCACATTATCCCACACTGACAATATCCCACACCAAAATATCCCGCATCACAATATCCCACACCACAATATCCCGCACCACAATATCCCGCACCACAATATCCCGCACCACAATATCTCACACTACAATATCCCGCACCACAATATCCCGCACCACAATATCCCGCACCACAATATCCCACACCACAATATCCCACACCCACAATATCCCGCACCACATTATCCCACACCCACAATATCCCACACCCACAATATCCCACACCCACAATATCCCACACCGACAATATCCCACACCATAATATCCCACACCACAATATCTCACACCCACAATATCCCACACCCACAATATCCCACACCCACATTATCCCACACTGACAATATCCCACACCGACAATATCCCACACCGACAATATCCTGCACCACAATATCCCACACCACAATATCCCACACCGACAATATCCCACACCATAATATCCCACACCACAATATCTCACACCCACAATATCTCACACCCACAATATCTCACACCCACAATATCTCACACCCACAATATCTCACACCACAATATCCCGCACCACAATATCCCGCACCACAATATCCCGCACCACAATATCTCACACCACAATATCCCGCACCACAATATCCCGCACCACAATATCCCGCACCACAATATCCCGCACCACATTATCCCGCACCACAATATCCCGCACCACAATATCCCACACCACAATATCCCGCACCACAATATCCCGCACCACAATATCCCACACCCACAATATCCCACACCCACAATATCCCACACCCACAATATCCCACACCCACAATATCCCGCACCACAATATCCCACACCACATTATCCCACACCCACAATATCCCGCACCACAATATCTCACCCCACAATATCCCGCACCACAATATCCCACACCACTATATCCCACACCCACAATATCCCACACCCACAATATCCCACACCCACAATATCCCGCACCACAATATCCCACCGCACAATATCCCGCACCACAATATCACGCACCACAATATCCCGCACCACAATATCCCACACCCACAATATCCCACACCCACAATATCCCACACCCACAATATCCCACACCCACAATATCCCACACCAAAATATCCCGCATCACAATATCCCACACCCACAATATCCCACACCACAATATCCCACACCCACAATATCTCACACCACAATATCCCAAACCCACAATATCCCACACCACAATATCTCACACCACATTATCCCACACCAACAATATCCCACACCCACAATCTCCCGCACCACATTATCCCACATCCACAATATCCCACACCCACAATATCCCACACCCACAATATCCCGCACCACAATATCCCGCACGACAATATCTCGCACCACAATATCCCGCATCACAATATCCCGCACCACATTATCCCGCACCACAATATCTCACACCACAATATCTCGCACCACAATATCTCGCACCACAATATCCCACACCCACAATATCCCACACCGCAATATTTCACACCCACAATATCCCACACCGACAATATCCCACACCACAATATCTCACACCCACAATATCCCACACCCACAATATCCCACACCCACATTATCCCACACCGACAATATCCCACACCGACAATATCCCACACCGACAATATCCCACACCGACAATATCCTGCACCACAATATCCCACACCACAATATCCCGCACCACAATATCCCACACCACAATATCTCACACCCACAATATCTCACACCCACAATATCCCACACCACAATATCCCGCACCACAATATCCCGCACCACAATATCCCGCACCACAATATCTCACACCACAATATCCCGCACCACAATATCCCGCACCACAATATCCCACACCACAATATCCCACACCCACAATATCCCGCACCACATTATCCCACACCCACAATATCCCACACCCACAATATCCCACACCCACAATATCCCACACCCACAATATCCCACACCCACAATATCCCACACCCACAATATCCCACACCCACAATATCCCGCACCACAATATCCCACAGCACAATATCCCACACCACAATATCCCGCACCACATATCCCACACCCACAATATCCCACACCACAATATCCCGCACCACAATATCCCGCACCACATTTTCCCACACCCACAATATCCCACACCCACAATATCCCACACCCACAATATCCCAAACCCACAATATCCCACACCACAATATCTCACACCACATTATCCCACACCAACAATATCCCACACCCACAATCTCCCGCACCACATTATCCCACATCCACAATATCCCACACCCACAATATCCCACACCCACAATATCCCGCACCACAATATCCCGCACGACAATATCTCGCACCACAATATCCCGCACCACAATATCCCGCACCACATTATCCCGCACCACAATATCTCGCACCACAATATCTCGCACCACAATATCTCGCACCACAATATCTCGCACCACAATATCCCACACCCACAATATCCCACACCGCAATATTTCACACCCACAATATCCCACACCGACAATATCCCACACCATAATATCCCACACCACAATATCTCACACCCACAATATCCCACACCCACAATATCCCACACCCACAATATCCCACACCCACATTGTCCCACACCGACAATATCCCGCACCACAATATCCCACACCACAATATCCCACACCACAATATCTCACACCCACAATATCTCACACCCACAATATCCCACACCACAATATCCCACACCCACAATATCCCGCACCACAATCTCCCAAACACACAATATCCCGCATCACAATATCCCGCACCACAATATCCCGCACCACAATATCCCGCACCACAATATCCCGCACCACAATATCTCACACCACAATATCCCACACCACAATATCCCGCACCACAATCTCCCAAACACACAATATCCCGCATCACAATATCCCACACCACAATATCCCGCACCACAATCTCCCAAACACACAATATCCCGCATCACAATATCCCGCACCACAATATCCCGCACCACAATAACCCGCACCACAATATCCCGCACCACAATATCCCGCACCACAATATCCCGCACCACAATATCCCGCACCACAATATCTCACACCACAATATCCCGCACCACAATATCCCGCACCACAATATCCCACACCACAATATCCCGCACCACAATCTCCCAAACACACAATATCCCGCATCACAATATCCCGCACCACAATATCCCGCACCACAATCTCCCAAACACACAATATCCCGCATCACAATATCCCGCACCACAATATCCCGCACCACAATATCCCGCACCCACAATATCCCACACCCACAATATCCCACACCCACAATATCCCACACCCACAATATCCCGCACCACAATATCCCACATCACATTATCCCACACCCACAATATCCCCCACCACAATATCTCACCCCACAATATCCCGCACCACAATATCCCACACCACTATATCCCACACCCACAATATCCCACACCACATTATCCCACACCCACAATATCCCGCACCACAATATCCCGCACCACATTATCCCGCACCACAATATCTCACACCACAATATCCCGCACCACAATATCCCACACCACAATATCCCACACCACAATATCCCACACCACAATATCCCGCACCACATTATCCCGCACCACATTATCCCGCACCACAATATCTCACACCACAATATCCCGCACCACAATATCCCGCACCACAATATCCCGCACCACAATATCCCGCACCACAATATCCCGCACCACAATATCCCGCACCACAATATCCCGCACCACAATATCCCACACCCACAATATCCCACACCACAATATCCCGCACCACAATATCCCGCACCAGAATATCCCGCACCACAATATCCCACACCCACAATATCCCGCACCACAATATCCCACACCCACAATATCCCACACCCACAATATCCCACACCCACAATATCCCACACCCACAATATCCCGCACCACAATATCCCGCACCACAATATCCCGCACCACAATATCTCACACCACAATATCCCGCACCACAATATCCCACACCACAATATCCCACACCACAATATCCCACACCACAATATCCCGCACCACATTATCCCGCACCACAATATTCCGCACCACAATATCTCACACCACAATATCCCGCACCACAATATCCCGCACCACAATATCCCGCACCACAATATCCCGCACCACAATATCCCGCACCACAATATCCCGCACCACAATATCCCACACCACAATATCCCACACCACATTATCCCGCACCACAATATTCCGCACCACAATATCTCGCACCACAATATCCCGCACCACAATATCCTGCACCACAATATCCCGCACCACAATATCCCGCACCACAATATCCCGCACCACAATATCCCGCACCACAATATCCCGCACCACAATATCCAACACCACAATATCCCGCACCACAATATCCCACACGACAATATCCCGCACCACAATATCCCACACCACAATATCCCACACCACAATATCCCGCACCACAATATCCCACACCACAATATCCCGCGCCACAATATCTCACACCACAATATCCCACACCACATTATCCCACACCACAATATCCCACACCACAATATCTCACACCACAATATTCCGCACCACAATATCTCACAGCACATTATCCCACACCACAATATCCCACACCACAATATCCCACACCACAATATCCCACACCACAATATCCCACACCACAATATCCCACACCACAATATTCCGCACCACAATATCTCACAGCACATTATCCCACACCACAATATCCCACACCACAATATCCCACACCACAATATCCCACACCACAATATCCCACACCACAATATCCCACACCACAATATCCCACACCACAATATCCCACACCACAATATTCCGCACCACAATATCTCACAGCACATTATCCCGCACCACAATATCCCACACTACAATATCCCACACCACAATATCCCACACCACAATATCCCGCACCACAATATCCCGCACCACAATATCCCGCACCACAATATCCCGCACCACAATATCCCACACCACAATATCCCGCACCACAATATCCCGCACCACAATATCTCACACCACAATATTCCGCACCACAATATCTCACAGCGCATTATCCCACACCACAATATCCCACACCACAATATCCCACACCACAATATCCCACACCACAATATCCCACACCACAATATCCCACACCACAATATCCCGCACCACAATATCCCGCACCACAATATCCCGCACACAATATCTCACACCACATTATCCCGCACCACATTATCCCGCACCACATTATCCCACACCACAATATCCCGCACCACAATATCCCACACCACAATATCCCGCACCACAATATCCCGCACCACAATATCCCGCACCACAATATCCCACACCACAATATCCCGCACCACAATATCCCGCACCACAATATCCCACACCACAATATCCCACACCACAATATCCCACACCACAATATCCCGCACCACATTATCCCGCACATTATCCCGCACCACATTATCCCACACCCACAATATCCCACACCACAATATCCCGCACCACAATATCTCACACCACAATATCCCGCACCACATTATCCCACACCACAATATCTCACACCACAATATCCCGCACCACAATATCCCGCACCACAATATCCCGCACCACATTATCCCGCACCACATTATCCCGCACCACATTATCCCGCACCACAATATCCCACACCACATTATCCCGCACCACAATATCCCACACCACAATATCCCGCACCACAATATCCCGCACCACAATATCCCGCACCACAATATCTCACACCACAATATTCCGCACCACAATATCTCACACCACAATATCCCGCACCACAATATCTCACACCACAATATCCCACACCACAATATCTCACACCACAATATTCCGCACCACAATATCTCACACCACAATATCCCGCACCACAATATCCCGCACCACAATATCCCGCACCACAATATCCCGCACCACAATATCTCACACCACAATATCTCACACCACAATATCCCGCACCACAATATCCCGCACCACAATATCCCACACCACAATATCCCACACCACAATATCCCGCACCACATTATCCCGCACATTATCCCGCACCACATTATCCCACACCCACAATATCCCACACCACAATATCCCGCACCACAATATCTCACACCACAATATCCCGCACCACAATATCCCGCACCACAATATCCCGCACCACAATATCTCACACCACAATATCCCGCACCACAATATCCCGCACCACAATATCCCGCACCACAATATCCCGCACCACATTATCCCGCACCACATTATCCCGCACCACAATATCCCACACCACATTATCCCGCACCACAATATCCCACACCACAATATCCCGCACCACAATATCCCGCACCACAATATCCCGCACCAAAATATCTCACACCACAATATTCCGCACCACAATATCTCACACCACAATATCCCGCACCACAATATCTCACACCACAATATCCCACACCACAATATCTCACACCACAATATCCCGCACCACAATATCCCGCACCACAATATCCCGCACCACATTATCCCGCACCACATTATCCCGCACCACATTATCCCGCACCACAATATCCCACACCACATTATCCCGCACCACAATATCCCACACCACAATATCCCGCACCACAATATCCCGCACCACAATATCCCGCACCACAATATCCCGCACCACAATATCCCGCACCACAATATCTCACACCACAATATTCCGCACCACAATATCTCACACCACAATATCCCACACCACAATATCTCACACCACAATATTCCGCACCACAATATCTCACACCACAATATCCCGCACCACAATATCCCGCACCACAATATTCCGCACCACAATATCCCGCACCACAATATCCCGCACCACAATATCCCGCACCACAATATCCCGCACCACATTATCCCGCACCACAATATCCCACACCACAATATCCCACACCACAATATCCCACACCACAATATCCCGCACCACATTATCCCACACCACAATATCCCGCACCACATTATCCCACACCACAATATCTCGCACCACAATATCCCGCACCACAATATCCCACACCACAATATCCCACACCACAATATCTCACACCACAATATCTCACACCACAATATCTCACACCACAATATCTCACACCACAATATCCCACACCACAATATCCCGCACCACAATATCCCGCACCACAATATCCCACACCACAATATCCCACACCACAATATTCCGCACCACAATATCCCGCACCACAATATCCCGCACCACAATATCCCGCACCACAATATCCCGCACCACAATATTCCGCACCACAATATCTCACACCACAATATTCCGCACCACAATATCTCACACCACAATATTCCGCACCACAATATCTCACACCACAATATCCCACACCACAATATCTCACACCACAATATCCCACACCACAATATCCCGCACCACATTATCCCACACCACAATATCCCGCACCACAATATCCCACACCCACAATATCCCACACCACAATATCCCACACCACAATATCCCGCACCACAATATCCCACACCACAATATCCCGCACCACAATATCCCGCACCACAATATTCCGCACCACAATATCCCGCATCACATTATCCCGCACCACAATATCCCACACCACATTATCCCGCACCACAATATCCCACACCACAATATCCCGCACCACAATATCCCGCACCACAATATTCCGCACCACAATATCCCGCATCACATTATCCCACACCACAATATCCCACACCACAATATCCCGCACCACAATATCCCGCACCACAATATCCCACACCACAATATCCCGCACCACAATATCCCGCACCACAATATCCCACACCACAATATCCCGCACCACAATATTCCGCACCACAATATCTCACACCACAATATCCCACACCACAATATCCCACACCACAATATCCCACACCACAATATCCCACACCACAATATCTCACACCACAATATCCCGCACCACAATATTCCACACCACAATATCCCACACCACAATATCTCACACCACAATATCCCACACCACAATATCCCACACCACAATATCCCACACCACAATATCCCACACCACAATATCTCACACCACAATATCCCGCACCACAATATTCCACACCACAATATCCCACACCACAATATCTCACACCACAATATCTCGCACCACAATATCCCGCACCACAATATCCCACACCACAATATCCCGCACCCACAATATCCCGCACCACAATATTCCGCACCACAATATCTCACACCACAATATCCCGCACCACAATATCCCACACCACAATATCCCGCACCACAATATCCCGCACCACAATATTCCACACCACAATATCTCGCACCACAATATCCCGCACCACAATATCCCACACCACAATATCTCACACCACAATATCCCGCACCACAATATTCCACACCACAATATCTCGCACCACAATATCCCGCACCACAATATCCCACACCACAATATCCCACACCCACAATATCCCGCACCACAATCTCCCAAACACACAATATCCCGCATCACAATATCCCGCACCACAATATCCCGCACCACATTATCCCACACCACAATATCCCGCACCACAATATCTCACACCACAATATCCCACACCCACAATATCTCACACCACAATATCCCACACCCACAATATCTCACACCACAATATCCCACACCCACATTATCCTGCACCACAATATCCCGCACCACAATATCCCACACCACAATATCCCACACCACAATATCCCGCACCACAATATCTCACACCACAATATCCCACACCCACAATATCTCACACCACAATATCCCGCACCACAATATCCCGCACCACAATATCCCGCACCACAATATCCCACACCACAATATCCCACACCACAATATCCCGCACCACAATATCCTACACCACAATATCCCACACCACAATATTCCGCACCACAATATCCCGCACCACAATATCCCGCACCACAATATCCCACACCACAATATCCGACACCACAATATCCCGCACCACAATATCTCACACCACAATATCCCGCACCACAATATCCCGCACCACAATATCCCACACCACAATATCCCACACCCACAATATCCCACACCCACAATATCCCACACCCACAATATCCCACACCCACAATATCCCACACCCACAATATCCCACACCCACAATATCCCACACCCACAATATCCCACACCCACAATATCCCGCACCACAATATCCCACACCACATTATCCCACACCACATTATCCCACACCCACAATATCCCGCACCACAATATCTCACCCCACAATATCCCGCACCACAATATCCCGCACCACAATATCCCACACCACTATATCCCACACCACAATATCCCGCCCCACAATATCCCACCGCACAATATCCCGCACCACAATATCACGCACCACAATATCCCGCACCACAATATCCCACACCCACAATATCCCACACCCACAATATCCCACACCCACAATATCCCACACCAAAATATCCCGCATCACAATATCCCACACCCACAATATCCCACACCACAATATCCCACACCCACAATATCTCACACCACAATATCCCAAACCCACAATATCCCACACCCACAATATCCCACACCAAAATATCCCGCATCACAATATCCCACACCCACAATATCCCACACCACAATATCCCACACCCACAATATCTCACACCACAATATCCCAAACCCACAATATCCCACACCACAATATCTCACACCACATTATCCCACACCAACAATATCCCACACCCACAATCTCCCGCACCACATTATCCCACATCCACAATATCCCACGCCCACAATATCCCGCACCACAATATCCCGCACGACAATATCTCGCACCACATTATCCCACATCCACAATATCCCACACCCACAATATCCCGCACCACATTATCCCGCACCACATTATCCCGCACCACAATATCTCACACCACAATATCTCGCACCACAATATCTCGCACCACAATATCTCGCACCACAATATCTCGCACCACAATATCCCACACCCACAATATCCCACACCGCAATATTTCACACCCACAATATCCCACACCGACAATATCCCACACCATAATATCCCACACCACAATATCTCACACCCACAATATCCCACACCCACAATATCCCACACCCACATTATCCCACACCCACATTATCCCACACCGACAATATCCCGCACCACAATATCCTGCACCACAATATCCCACACCACAATATCCCGCACCCACAATATCCCGCACCACAATCTCCCAAACACACAATATCCCGCATCACAATATCCCGCACCACAATATCCCGCACCACAATATCCCGCACCACAATATCTCACACCACAATATCCCACACCCACAATATCTCACACCACAATATCCCGCACCACAATATCCCGCACCACAATATCTCACACCACAATATCCCGCACCACAATATCCCGCACCGACAATATCCCACACCCACAATATCCCGCACCACATTATCCCACACCCACAATATCCCACACCCACAATATCCCACACCCACAATATCCCACACCCACAATATCCCACACCCACAATATCCCACACCCACAATATCCCACACCCACAATATCCCGCACCACATTATCCCACACCCACAATATCCCGCACCACAATATCTCACCCCACAATATCCCGCACCACAATATCCCACACCACTATATCCCACACCACTATATCCCACACCACAATATCCCGCCCCACAATATCCCACCGCACAATATCCCGCACCACAATATCACGCACCACAATATCCCGCACCACAATATCCCACACCCACAATATCCCACACCCACAATATCCCACACCCACAATATCCCACACCCACAATATCCCACACCAAAATATCCCGCATCACAATATCCCACACCCACAATATCCCACACCACAATATCCCACACCCACAATATCCCACACCACAATATCTCACACCACATTATCCCACACCAACAATATCCCACACCCACAATCTCCCGCACCACATTATCCCACATCCACAATATCCCACACCCACAATATCCCACACCCACAATATCCCGCACCACAATATCCCGCACGACAATATCTCGCACCACAATATCCCGCACCACAATATCCCGCACCACATTATCCCGCACCACAATATCCCACACCACAATATCTCACACCACAATATCTCGCACCACAATATCTCGCACCACAATATCTCGCACCACAATATCCCACACCACAATATCCCACACCACATTATCCCGCACCACAATATCCCGCACGACAATATCCCGCACCACAATATCCCGCACCACAATATCCCACACCACAATATCTCACACCACAATATCCCACACCCACATTATCCCGCACCACAATATCCCGCACCACAATATCCCGCACCACAATATCCCACACCACAATATCCCGCACCACAATATCCCGCACCACAATATCTCACACCACAATATCCCACACCACAATATCCCGCACCACAATATCCCGCACCACAATATCCCGCACCACAATATCCCGCACCACAATATCTCACACCACAATATCCCGCACCACAATATCCCGCACCACAATATCCCGCACCACAATATCCCACACCCACAATATCCCGCACCACATTATCCCACACCCACAATATCCCACACCCACAATATCCCACACCCACAATATCCCACACCCACAATATCCCACACCCACAATATCCCACACCCACAATATCCCACACCCACAATATCCCACACCCACAATATCCCACACCCACAATATCCCACACCCACAATATCCCACAGCACAATATCCCACACCACAATATCCCACACCACAATATCCCGCACCACAATATCCCACACCCACAATATCCCACACCCACAATAGCCCACACCCACAATATCCCACACCACAACATCCCGCACCACATTATCCCACACCCAGAATATCCCGCACCACATTATCCCGCACCACATTTTCCCACACCCACAATATCCCGCACTACAATATCCCGCACCACAATATCCCACACCCACAATATCCCGCACCACAATATCCCGCACCACAATATCCCGCACCACAATATCCCACACCACAATATCTCACACCACATTATCCCGCACCACAATATCCCACACCCACAATATCCCGCACCACAATATCCCACACCCACAATATCCCACACCACAATATCCCGCACCACAATATCCCACACCACAATATCCCACACCACAATATCCCACACCACAATATCCCGCACCACATTATCCCACACCCAGAATATCCCGCACCACATTATCCCGCACCACATTTTCCCACACCCACAATATCCCACACCCACAATATCCCGCACCACAATATCCCGCACCACAATATCTCACACCACATTATCCCGCACCACAATATCCCATACCCACAATATCCCGCACCACAATATCCCACACCCACAATATCCCACACCCACAATATCCCACACCACAATATCCCGCACCACAATATCCCACACCACAATATCCCACACCACAATATCCCACACCACATTATCCCGCACCACATTATCCCACACCACATTATCCCGCACCACAATATCTCACACCCACAATATCCCACACCACAATATCCCACACCACAATATCCCGCACCACATTATCCCACACCACAATATCCCACACCCACAATATCCCGCACCACAATATCCCACACACACAATATCCCGCACCACAATATCCCACACACACAATATCCCGCACCACAATATCCCACACCACTATATCCCACACCACTATATCCCACACCACAATATCCCGCCCCACAATATCCCACCGCACAATATCCCACACCCACAATATCCCACACCCACAATATCCCACACCCACAATATCCCACACCCACAATATCCCACACCACATTATCCCACACCCACAATATCCCGCACCACAATATCTCACCCCACAATATCCCGCACCACAATATCCCACACCACTATATCCCACACCACAATATCCCGCCCCACAATATCCCACCGCACAATATCCCGCACCACAATATCACGCACCACAATATCTCGCACCACAATATCCCACACCCACAATATCCCACACCCACAATATCCCACAGCCACAATATCCCACACCAAAATATCCCGCATCACAATATCCCACACCCACAATATCCCACACCACAATATCCCACACCCACAATATCTCACACCACAATATCCCAAACCCACAATATCCCACACCACAATATCTCACACCACATTATCCCACACCAACAATATCCCACACCCACAATCTCCCGCACCACATTATCCCACATCCACAATATCCCACACCCACAATATCCCACACCCACAATATCCCGCACCACAATATCCCGCACGACAATATCTCGCACCACAATATCCCGCACCACAATATCCCGCACCACATTATCCCGCACCACAATATCTCGCACCACAATATCTCGCACCACAATATCTCGCACCACAATATCTCACACCACAATATCCCGCACCACAATATCCCGCACCACAATATCCCGCACCACAATATCCCGCACCACAATATCCCACACCCACAATATCCCGCACCACAATATCCCACACCCACAATATCCCACACCCACAATATCCCGCACCACAATATCCCACACCACAATATCCCACACCAAAATATCCCGCATCACAATATCCCACACCACAATATCCCGCACCACAATATCCCGCACCACAATATCCCGCACCACAATATCCCGCACCACAATATCCCGCACCACAATATCCCACACCACAATATCCCACACCCACAATATCCCGCACCACATTATCCCACACCCACAATATCCCACACCCACAATATCCCACACCCACAATATCCCACACCGACAATATCCCACACCATAATATCCCACACCCACAATATCCCACACCCACAATATCCCACACCCACAATATCCCACACCCACATTATCCCACACTGACAATATCCCACACCAAAATATCCCGCATCACAATATCCCACACCACAATATCCCGCACCACAATATCCCGCACCACAATATCCCGCACCACAATATCTCACACCACAATATCCCGCACCACAATATCCCGCACCACAATATCCCACACCACAATATCCCACACCCACAATATCCCGCACCACATTATCCCACACCCACAATATCCCACACCCACAATATCCCACACCCACAATATCCCACACCGACAATATCCCACACCATAATATCCCACACCACAATATCTCACACCCACAATATCCCACACCCACAATATCCCGCACCACAATATCCCACACCACAATATCCCACACCAAAATATCCCGCATCACAATATCCCGCACCACAATATCCCGCACCACAATATCCCGCACCACAATATCCCGCACCACAATATCTCACACCACAATATCCCGCACCACAATATCCCGCACCACAATATCCCACACCACAATATCCCACACCCACAATATCCCGCACCACATTATCCCACACCCACAATATCCCACACCCACAATATCCCACACCCACAATATCCCACACCGACAATATCCCACACCATAATATCCCACACCCACAATATCCCACACCCACAATATCCCACACCCACAATATCCCACACCCACATTATCCCACACTGACAATATCCCACACCAAAATATCCCGCATCACAATATCCCACACCACAATATCCCGCACCACAATATCCCGCACCACAATATCCCGCACCACAATATCTCACACTACAATATCCCGCACCACAATATCCCGCACCACAATATCCCACACCACAATATCCCACACCCACAATATCCCGCACCACATTATCCCACACCCACAATATCCCACACCCACAATATCCCACACCCACAATATCCCACACCGACAATATCCCACACCATAATATCCCACACCACAATATCTCACACCCACAATATCCCACACCCACAATATCCCACACCCACAATATCCCACACTGACAATATCCCACACTGACAATATCCCACACCGACAATATCCTGCACCACAATATCCCACACCACAATATCCCACACCGACAATATCCCACACCATAATATCCCACACCACAATATCTCACACCCACAATATCTCACACCCACAATATCTCACACCCACAATATCTCACACCCACAATATCTCACACCCACAATATCTCACACCACAATATCCCGCACCACAATATCCCGCACCACAATATCCCGCACCACAATATCTCACACCACAATATCCCGCACCACAATATCCCGCACCACAATATCCCGCACCACAATATCCCGCACCACATTATCCCGCACCACAATATCCCGCACCACAATATCCCACACCACAATATCCCGCACCACAATATCCCGCACCACAATATCCCACACCCACAATATCCCACACCCACAATATCCCACACCCACAATATCCCACACCCACAATATCCCGCACCACAATATCCCACACCACATTATCCCACACCCACAATATCCCGCACCACAATATCTCACCCCACAATATCCCGCACCACAATATCCCACACCACTATATCCCACACCCACAATATCCCACACCCACAATATCCCACACCCACAATATCCCACACCCACAATATCCCGCACCACAATATCCCACCGCACAATATCCCGCACCACAATATCACGCACCACAATATCCCGCACCACAATATCCCACACCCACAATATCCCACACCCACAATATCCCACACCCACAATATCCCACACCCACAATATCCCACACCAAAATATCCCGCATCACAATATCCCACACCCACAATATCCCACACCACAATATCCCACACCCACAATATCTCACACCACAATATCCCAAACCCACAATATCCCACACCACAATATCTCACACCACATTATCCCACACCAACAATATCCCACACCCACAATCTCCCGCACCACATTATCCCACATCCACAATATCCCACACCCACAATATCCCACACCCACAATATCCCGCACCACAATATCCCGCACGACAATATCTCGCACCACAATATCCCGCATCACAATATCCCGCACCACATTATCCCGCACCACAATATCTCACACCACAATATCTCGCACCACAATATCTCGCACCACAATATCCCACACCCACAATATCCCACACCGCAATATTTCACACCCACAATATCCCACACCGACAATATCCCACACCACAATATCTCACACCCACAATATCCCACACCCACAATATCCCACACCCACATTATCCCACACCGACAATATCCCACACCGACAATATCCCACACCGACAATATCCCACACCGACAATATCCTGCACCACAATATCCCACACCACAATATCCCGCACCACAATATCCCACACCACAATATCTCACACCCACAATATCTCACACCCACAATATCCCACACCACAATATCCCGCACCACAATATCCCGCACCACAATATCCCGCACCACAATATCTCACACCACAATATCCCGCACCACAATATCCCGCACCACAATATCCCACACCACAATATCCCACACCCACAATATCCCGCACCACATTATCCCACACCCACAATATCCCACACCCACAATATCCCACACCCACAATATCCCACACCCACAATATCCCACACCCACAATATCCCACACCCACAATATCCCACACCCACAATATCCCGCACCACAATATCCCACAGCACAATATCCCACACCACAATATCCCGCACCACATATCCCACACCCACAATATCCCACACCACAATATCCCGCACCACAATATCCCGCACCACATTTTCCCACACCCACAATATCCCACACCCACAATATCCCACACCCACAATATCCCAAACCCACAATATCCCACACCACAATATCTCACACCACATTATCCCACACCAACAATATCCCACACCCACAATCTCCCGCACCACATTATCCCACATCCACAATATCCCACACCCACAATATCCCACACCCACATTATCCCACACTGACAATATCCCACACCAAAATATCCCGCATCACAATATCCCACACCACAATATCCCGCACCACAATATCCCGCACCACAATATCCCGCACCACAATATCTCACACCACAATATCCCGCACCACAATATCCCGCACCACAATATCCCACACCACAATATCCCACACCCACAATATCCCGCACCACATTATCCCACACCCACAATATCCCACACCCACAATATCCCACACCCACAATATCCCACACCGACAATATCCCACACCATAATATCCCACACCACAATATCTCACACCCACAATATCCCACACCCACAATATCCCGCACCACAATATCCCACACCACAATATCCCACACCAAAATATCCCGCATCACAATATCCCACACCACAATATCCCGCACCACAATATCCCGCACCACAATATCCCGCACCACAATATCTCACACCACAATATCCCGCACCACAATATCCCGCACCACAATATCCCACACCACAATATCCCACACCACAATATCCCACACCCACAATATCCCGCACCACATTATCCCACACCCACAATATCCCACACCCACAATATCCCACACCCACAATATCCCACACCGACAATATCCCACACCATAATATCCCACACCCACAATATCCCACACCCACAATATCCCACACCCACAATATCCCACACCCACATTATCCCACACTGACAATATCCCACACCAAAATATCCCGCATCACAATATCCCACACCACAATATCCCGCACCACAATATCCCGCACCACAATATCCCGCACCACAATATCTCACACTACAATATCCCGCACCACAATATCCCGCACCACAATATCCCACACCACAATATCCCACACCCACAATATCCCGCACCACATTATCCCACACCCACAATATCCCACACCCACAATATCCCACACCCACAATATCCCACACCGACAATATCCCACACCATAATATCCCACACCACAATATCTCACACCCACAATATCCCACACCCACAATATCCCACACCCACAATATCCCACACTGACAATATCCCACACCGACAATATCCCACACCGACAATATCCTGCACCACAATATCCCACACCACAATATCCCACACCGACAATATCCCACACCATAATATCCCACACCACAATATCTCACACCCACAATATCTCACACCCACAATATCTCACACCCACAATATCTCACACCCACAATATCTCACACCCACAATATCCCGCACCACAATATCCCGCACCACAATATCCCGCACCACAATATCTCACACCACAATATCCCGCACCACAATATCCCGCACCACAATATCCCGCACCACAATATCCCGCACCACATTATCCCGCACCACAATATCCCGCACCACAATATCCCACACCACAATATCCCGCACCACAATATCCCGCACCACAATATCCCACACCCACAATATCCCACACCCACAATATCCCACACCCACAATATCCCACACCCACAATATCCCGCACCACAATATCCCACACCACATTATCCCACACCCACAATATCCCGCACCACAATATCTCACCCCACAATATCCCGCACCACAATATCCCACACCACTATATCCCACACCCACAATATCCCACACCCACAATATCCCACACCCACAATATCCCGCACCACAATATCCCACCGCACAATATCCCGCACCACAATATCACGCACCACAATATCCCGCACCACAATATCCCACACCCACAATATCCCACACCCACAATATCCCACACCCACAATATCCCACACCCACAATATCCCACACCAAAATATCCCGCATCACAATATCCCACACCCACAATATCCCACACCACAATATCCCACACCCACAATATCTCACACCACAATATCCCAAACCCACAATATCCCACACCACAATATCTCACACCACATTATCCCACACCAACAATATCCCACACCCACAATCTCCCGCACCACATTATCCCACATCCACAATATCCCACACCCACAATATCCCACACCCACAATATCCCGCACCACAATATCCCGCACGACAATATCTCGCACCACAATATCCCGCATCACAATATCCCGCACCACATTATCCCGCACCACAATATCTCACACCACAATATCTCGCACCACAATATCTCGCACCACAATATCCCACACCCACAATATCCCACACCGCAATATTTCACACCCACAATATCCCACACCGACAATATCCCACACCACAATATCTCACACCCACAATATCCCACACCCACAATATCCCACACCCACATTATCCCACACCGACAATATCCCACACCGACAATATCCCACACCCACAATATCCCACACCGACAATATCCCACACCGACAATATCCCACACCGACAATATCCCACACCGACAATATCCTGCACCACAATATCCCACACCACAATATCCCGCACCACAATATCCCACACCACAATATCTCACACCCACAATATCTCACACCCACAATATCCCACACCACAATATCCCGCACCACAATATCCCGCACCACAATATCCCGCACCACAATATCTCACACCACAATATCCCGCACCACAATATCCCGCACCACAATATCCCACACCACAATATCCCACACCCACAATATCCCGCACCACATTATCCCACACCCACAATATCCCACACCCACAATATCCCACACCCACAATATCCCACACCCACAATATCCCACACCCACAATATCCCACACCCACAATATCCCACACCCACAATATCCCGCACCACAATATCCCACAGCACAATATCCCA
Source organism: Chiloscyllium plagiosum (assembly GCF_037043375.1). Taxonomy (NCBI): domain Eukaryota; kingdom Metazoa; phylum Chordata; class Chondrichthyes; order Orectolobiformes; family Hemiscylliidae; genus Chiloscyllium; species Chiloscyllium plagiosum. The sequence goes on along the minus strand of NW_028270323.1, from coordinate 106,892 downwards.
CACCACAATATCCCGCACCACATATCCCACACCCACAATATCCCACACCACAATATCCCGCACCACAATATCCCGCACCACATTTTCCCACACCCACAATATCCCACACCCACAATATCCCACACCCACAATATCCCAAACCCACAATATCCCACACCACAATATCTCACACCACATTATCCCACACCAACAATATCCCACACCCACAATCTCCCGCACCACATTATCCCACATCCACAATATCCCACACCCACAATATCCCACACCCACAATATCCCGCACCACAATATCCCGCACGACAATATCTCGCACCACAATATCCCGCACCACAATATCCCGCACCACATTATCCCGCACCACAATATCTCGCACCACAATATCTCGCACCACAATATCTCGCACCACAATATCTCGCACCACAATATCTCGCACCACAATATCCCACACCCACAATATCCCACACCGCAATATTTCACACCCACAATATCCCACACCGACAATATCCCACACCATAATATCCCACACCACAATATCTCACACCCACAATATCCCACACCCACAATATCCCACACCCACAATATCCCACACCCACATTGTCCCACACCGACAATATCCCGCACCACAATATCCTGCACCACAATATCCCACACCACAATATCCCACACCACAATATCTCACACCCACAATATCTCACACCCACAATATCCCACACCACAATATCCCACACCCACAATATCCCGCACCACAATCTCCCAAACACACAATATCCCGCATCACAATATCCCGCACCACAATATCCCGCACCACAATATCCCGCACCACAATATCCCGCACCACAATATCTCACACCACAATATCCCACACCACAATATCCCGCACCACAATCTCCCAAACACACAATATCCCGCATCACAATATCCCGCACCACAATATCCCGCACCACAATATCCCGCACCACAATATCCCGCACCACAATATCCCGCACCACAATATCCCGCACCACAATATCCCGCACCACAATATCCCGCACCACAATATCTCGCACCACAATATCCCGCACCACAATATCCCGCACCACAATATCCCGCACCACAATATCCCGCACCACAATATCCCGCACCACAATATCCCGCACCACAATATCCCGCACCACAATATCCCGCACCACAATATCCCGCACCACAATATCTCACACCACAATATCCCGCATCACAATATCCCGCACCACAATATCCCGCACCACAATCTCCCAAACACACAATATCCCGCATCACAATATCCCGCACCACAATATCCCGCACCACAATATCCCGCACCACAATATCCCACACCACAATATCCCACACCCACAATATCTCACACCACAATATCTCACACCACAATATCCCGCACCAGAATATCCCGCACCACAATATCCCACACCCACAATATCCCGCACCACAATATCCCACACCCACAATATCCCACACCCACAATATCCCACACCCACAATATCCCACACCCACAATATCCCACACCCACAATATCCCGCACCACAATATCCCACACCCACAATATCCCACACCCACAATATCCCGCACCACAATATCCCACACCCACATTATCCCACACCCACAATATCCCCCACCACAATATCTCACCCCACAATATCCCGCACCACAATATCCCACACCACTATATCCCACACCCACAATATCCCACACCACATTATCCCACACCCACAATATCCCGCACCACAATATCCCACCGCACAATATCCCGCACCACAATATCACGCACCACAATATCCCGCACCACAATATCCCACACCCACAATATCCCACACCCACAATATCCCACACCCACAATATCCCACACCCACAATATCCCACACCAAAATATCTCGCATCACAATATCCCACACCCACAATATCCCACACCACAATATCCCACACCCACAATATCTCACACCACAATATCCCAAACCCACAATATCCCACACCACAATATCTCACACCACATTATCCCACACCAACAATATCCCACACCCACAATCTCCCGCACCACATTATCCCACATCCACAATATCCCACACCCACAATATCCCACACCCACAATATCCCGCACCACAATATCCCGCACGACAATATCTCGCACCACAATATCCCGCACCACAATATCCCGCACCACATTATCCCGCACCACAATATCTCACACCACAATATCTCGCACCACAATATCTCGCACCACAATATCTCGCACCACAATATCCCACACCCACAATATCCCACACCGCAATATTTCACACCCACAATATCCCACACCGACAATATCCCACACCATAATATCCCACACCACAATAACTCACACCCACAATATCCCACACCCACAATATCCCACACCCACAATATCCCACACCGACAATATCCCACACCGACAATATCCTGCACCACAATATCCCACACCACAATATCCCGCACCACAATATCCCACACCACAATATCTCACACCCACAATATCTCACACCCACAATATCCCACACCACAATATCCCGCACCACAATATCCCGCACCACAATATCCCGCACCACAATATCTCACACCACAATATCCCGCACCACAATATCCCGCACCACAATATCCCACACCACAATATCCCACACCCACAATATCCCGCACCCCATTATCCCACACCCACAATATCCCACACCCACAATATCCCACACCCACAATATCCCACACCCACAATATCCCACACCCACAATATCCCACACCCACAATATCCCGCACCACAATATCCCACAGCACAATATCCCACACCACAATATCCCGCACCACATATCCCACACCCACAATATCCCACACCACAATATCCCGCACCACAATATCCCACACCACAACATCCCGCACCACATTATCCCACACCCAGAATATCCCGCACCACAATATCCCGCACCACATTTTCCCACACCACAATATCCCGCACCACAATATCCCGCACCACAACATCCCGCACCACATTATCCCACACCCAGAATATCCCGCACCACAATATCCCACACCACAATATCCCGCACCAGAATATCCCACACCACAATATCCCACACCACAATATCCCACACCACAATATCCCGCACCAGAATATCCCACACCACAATATCCCACACCAGAATATCCCACACCACAATATCCCACACCACAATATCCCGCACCACAATATCCCGCACCACAATATCCCGCACCACAATATCCCGCACCACAATATCCCGCACCACAACATCCCGCACCACATTATCCCACACCCAGAATATCCCGCACCACAATATCCCGCACCACATTTTCCCACACCACATTATCCCACACCACAATATCCCACACCACAATATCCCGCACCACAATATCTCCAACAGCAATATCTCAACCACAATATCACACACCGCAATATCACACACCGCAATATCACACACCGCAATATCACACGCCGCAATATCACACACCGCAATATCACACACCGCAATATCACACACCGCAATATCACACACCGCAATATCTCACAACACAATATCACACACCGCAATATCACACACCGCAATATCACACACCGCAATATCTCACACCGCAATATCTCAACCGCAATATCACACACCGCAATATCACACACCGCAATATCTCACACCGCAATATCTCAACCACAATATCACACACCGCAATATCACACACCGCAATATCTCACAACACAATATCACACACCGCAATATCACACACCGCAATATCACACACCGCAATATCTCACACCGCAATATCACACACCTCAATATCACACACCGCAATATCACACACCGCAATATCTCACACCGCAATATCACACACCGCAACATCAAACACCGCAACATCACACACCGCAATATCACACACCGCAATATCACACACCGCAATATCTCACACCGCAATATCACACACCGCAATATCACACACCGCAATATCTCACAACGCAATATCACACACCGCAATATCACACACCGCAATATCACACACCGCAATATCACACACCGCAATATCACACACCGCAATATCACACCACGCAATATCTCACAACAGAATATCACACACCGCAATATCTCACACCGCAATATCTCAACCACAATATCACACACCACAATATCTAACACCGCGATATCACACACCGCAATATCTCACACCTCAATATCACACACCGCAATATCTCACATCGCAATATCACACACCGCAATATCACACACCGCAATATCACACACCGCAATATCACACACCGCAATGTCACACACCGCAATATCACACACCGCAATATCACACTCCGCACTATCACACACCGCAATATCACACACTGCAATATCTCACACTGCAAAATCACACACCGCAATATCCCACACCCACAATATCCCACACCTCAATATCCCGCACCACAATATCCCACACCACAACATCCCGCACCACATTATCCCACACCCAGAATATCCCGCACCACAATATCCCGCACCACATTTTCCCACACCCACAATATCCCACACCCACAATATCCCACACCCACAATATCCCACACCCACAATATCCCACACCCACAATAACCCACACCCACAATATTCCACACCACAATATTCCACATCACAATATCCCTCACCCACAATATCCCGCACCACAATATCCCGCACCAGAATATCCCGCACCACATTATCCCACACCACAATATCCCACACCACAATATCTCACACCCACAATATCCCACACCCACAATATCCCGCACCACAATATCCCACACCCACAATAACCCACACCCACAATATTCCACACCACAATATTCCACATCACAATATCCCTCACCCACAATATCCCACACCACAATATCCCGCACCAGAATATCCCGCACCACATTATCCCACACCACAATATCCCACACCACAATATCTCACACCCACAATATCCCACACCCACAATATCCCGCACCACAATATCCCGCACCACAATATCTCCAACAGCAATATCTCAACCACAATATCACACACCGCAATATCACACACCGCAATATCACACTCCGCACTATCACACACCGCAATATCACACACCGCAATATCACACACCGCAATATCACACACCGCAATATCTCACAACACAATATCACACACCGCAATATCACACACCGCAATATCACACACCGCAATATCACACACCGCAATATCTCACACCGCAATATCTCAACCGCAATATCACACACCGCAATATCACACACCGCAATATCTCACACCGCAATATCTCAACCACAATATCACACACCGCAATATCACACACCGCAATATCACACACCGCAATATCTCACACCGCAATATCTCAACCACAATATCACACACCGCAATATCACACACCGCAATATCTCACACCGCAATATCACACACCGCAATATCTCACACCGCAATATCTCACACCGCAGTATCTCACACCGCAATATCACACACCGCAATATCACACACCGCAATATCACACACCGCAATATCACACTCCGCAATATCACACACCGCAATATCTCACACCGCAATATCACACACCGCAATATCTCACACCGCAATATCTCACACCGCAATATCACACACCGCAATATCTCACACCGCAATATCACACACCGCAATATCACACAGCGCAATATCACACACCTCAATATCACACATCGCAATATCACACACCGCAATATCTCACACCGCAATATCACACACCGCAATATCTCACACCGCAATATCTCACACCGCAATATCACACACCGCAATATCACACGCCGCAATATCACACGCCGCAATATCACACGCCGCAATATCACACGCCGCAATATCACACACCGCAATATCACACACCGCAATATCACACACCGCAATATCACACACCGCAATATCACACACCGCAATATCACACACCGCAATATCACACACCGCAATATCACACACCGCAATATCACACGCCGCAATATCACACGCCGCAATATCACACGCCGCAATATCACACGCCGCAATATCACACACCGCAATATCACACTCCGCACTGTCACACACCGCAATATCTCACACCGCAATATCACACGCCGCAATATCACACGCCGCAATATCACACGCCGCAATATCACACGCCGCAATATCACACGCCGCAATATCACACACCGCAATATCACACACCGCAATATCACACACCGCAATATCACACACCGCAATATCACACGCCGCAATATCACACGCCGCAATATCACACGCCGCAATATCACACGCCGCAATATCACACACCGCAATATCACACTCCGCACTGTCACACGCCGCAATATCACACACCGCAATATCACACACCGCAATATCACACGCCGCAATATCACACGCCGCAATATCACACGCCGCAATATCACACGCCGCAATATCACACACCGCAATATCACACTCCGCACTGTCACACACCGCAATATCACACACCGCAATATCACACACCGCAATATCACACGCCGCAATATCACACGCCGCAATATCACACGCCGCAATATCACACGCCGCAATATCACACACCGCAATATCACACTCCGCACTGTCACACACCGCAATATCACACACCGCAATATCACACTCCGCACTGTCACACACCGCAATATCACACGCCGCAATATCACACGCCGCAATGTCTCACACCGCAATATCACACACCGCAATATCTCACACCACAATATCTCACACCACAATCTCACACACCGCAATATCACACACCGCAATATCACACGCCGCAATGTCACACGCCGCAATATCACACTCCGCAATGTCACACGCCGCAATATCACACGCCGCAATGTCACACACCGCAATATCTCACACCGCAATATCACACACCGCAATATCACACACCGCAATATCACACTCCGCAATATCACACACCGCAATATCACACACCGCAATATCACACACCGCAATATCACACACCGCAATGTCACACACCGCAATGTCACACACCGCAATATCACACTCCGCACTATCACACACCGCAATATCACACACCGCAATATCACACTCCGCAATATCACACACCGCAATATCACACACCGCAATGTCACACACCGCAATATCACACACCGCAATATCACACACCGCAATGTCACACACCGCAATATCACACACCGCAATATCACACACCGCAATATCACACACCGCAATATCACACTCCGCACTATCACACACCGCAATATCACACACCGCACTATCACACGCCGCAATATCACACGCCGCAATGTCACACACCGCAATATCACACTCCGCAATGTCACACACCGCAATATCACACACCGCAATATCACACACCGCAATATCACACACCGCAATATCACACACCGCAATGTCACACTCCGCAATGTCACACACCGCAATATCACACGCCGCAATATCACACGCCGCAATATCACACACCGCAATATCACACTCCGCAATATCACACACCGCAATATCACACACCGCAATATCACACACCGCAATATCACACACCGCAATATCACACACCGCAATATCACACACCGCAATATCACACACCGCAATATCACACACCGCATTATCACTCACCGCAATATCACACACCGCAATATCACACACCGCAATATCACACACCGCAATATCTCACACCGCAATATCACACTCCGCAATATCACACACCGCAATATCACACACCGCAATATCACACACCGCAATATCACACACCGCAATATCACACACCGCATTATCACTCACCGCAATATCACACACCGCAATATCACACACCGCAATATCACACACCGCAATATCACACACCGCAATATCACACACCGCAATATCACACACCGCAATATCACACACCGCATTATCACTCACCGCAATATCACACACCGCAATATCACACACCGCAATATCACACACCGCAATATCACACACCGCAATATCACACACCGCAATATCACACACCGCATTATCACTCACCGCAATATCACACACCGCAATATCACACACCGCAATATCACACACCGCAATATCACACACCGCAATATCACACACCGCAATATCTCACACCGCATTATCACTCACCGCAATATCACACACCGCAATATCACACACCGCAATATCACACACCGCAATATCACACACCGCAATATCACACACCGCAATGTCACACACCGCAATATCTCACGCCGCAATATCACACACCGCAATATCACACACCGCAATATCTCACACCGCATTATCACTCACCGCAATATCACACACCGCAATATCACACACCGCAATATCACACACCGTAATATCACTCACCGCAATATCACACACCGCAATATCTCACACCGCAATATCTCACACCGCAATATCACACACCGCAATATCTCACACCGCAATATCTCACGCCGCAATATCACACGCCGCAATATCACACACCGCAATATCACACACCGCAATATCTCACACCGCATTATCACTCACCGCAATATCACACACCGCAATATCACACACCGCAATATCACACACCGCAATATCACTCACCGCAATATCACACACCGCAATATCTCACACCGCAATATCACACACCGCAATATCACACACCGCAATATCACACACCGCAATATCACACACCGCAATGTCACACACCGCAATGTCACACACCGCAATGTCACACACCGCAATGTCACACACCACAATATCTCACACCGCAATATCACACACCGCAATATCACACACCGCAATATCACACACCGCAATATCTCACACCGCAATATCACACGTCGCAATATCACACACCGCAATATCACACACCGCAATATCACACACCGCAATATCACACACCGCAATGTCACACACCGCAATATCTCACACCGCAATATCACACACCGCATTATCACTCACCGCAATATCACACACCGCAATATCACACACCGCAATGTCACACACCGCAATGTCACACACCGCAATATCTCACGCCGCAATGTCACACACCGCAATGTCACACACCGCAATATCACACACCGCAATATCACACACCGCAATATCACACACCGCAATATCACACACCGCAATATCACACACCGCAATGTCTCACACCGCAATATCTCACACCGCAATATCACACACCGCAATATCACACACCGCAATGTCTCACACCGCAATATCTCACACCGCAATATCACACACCGCAATATCACACACCGCAATATCTCACTCCGCAATATCTCACACCGCACTATCACACACCGCAATATCTCACACCGCAATATCACACACCGCAATATCACACACCGCAATATCACACACCGCAATATCTCACACCGCAATATCACACACCGCAATATCACACACCGCAATATCACACTCCGCACTATCACACTCCGCACTATCACACACCGCAATATCACACACCGCAATATCACACACCGCAATATCACACACCGCAATATCACACACCGCAATATCACACACCGCAATATCACACACCGCAATATCACACACCGCAATATCACACACCGCAATATCACACTCCGCACTATCACACATCGCAATATCTCACACCGCAATATCACTCACCGCAATATCACACACCGCAATATCACACACCGCAATATCACACACCGCAATATCTCACTCCGCAATATCTCACACCGCACTATCACACACCGCAATATCTCACACCGCAATATCACACACCGCAATATCACACACCGCAATATCTCACTCCGCAATATCTCACACCGCACTATCACACACCGCAATATCTCACACCGCAATATCACACACCGCAATATCACACACCGCAATATCACACACCGCAATATCTCACACCGCAATATCACACACCGCAATATCACACACCGCAATATCACACTCCGCACTATCACACTCCGCACTATCACACACCGCAATATCACACACCGCAATATCACACACCGCAATATCACACACCGCAATATCACACACCGCAATATCACACACCGCAATATCACACACCGCAATATCACACACCGCAATATCACACACCGCAATATCACACTCCGCACTATCACACATCGCAATATCTCACACCGCAATATCACTCACCGCAATATCACACACCGCAATATCACACACCGCAATATCTCACACCGCAATATCACACACCGCAATATCACACACCGCAATATCTCACACCGCAATATCTCACACCGCAATATCTCACATTGCAATATCTCACACCGCAATATCTCACACCGCAATATCACACACCGCAATATCACACACCGCAATATCACACACCGCAATATCACACACCGCAATATCACACACCGCAATCTCACACTCCGCACTATCTCACACCGCAATATCTCACATTGCAATATCTCACACCGCAATATCTCACACCGCAATATCTCACACCGCAATGTCTCACACCGCAATATCACACACCGCAATATCTCACACCGCAATGTCTCACACCGCAATGTCTCACACCGCAATATCTCACACCGCAATATCACACACCGCAATATCACACACCGCAATATCTCACACCGCAATATCACACACCGCAATATCACACACCGCAATATCTCACACCGCAATATCTCACACCGCAATATCTCACATTGCAATATCTCACACCGCAATATCTCACACCGCAATATCACACACCGCAATATCACACACCGCAATATCACACACCGCAATATCACACACCGCAATATCACACACCGCAATCTCACACACCGCAATCTCACACTCCGCACTATCTCACACCGCAATATCTCACATTGCAATATCTCACACCGCAATATCTCACACCGCAATATCACTCACCGCAATATCTCACACCGCAATATCTCACACCGCAATGTCTCACGCCGCAATATCACACGCCGCAATATCACACGCCGCAATGTCTCACACCGCAATGTCTCACACCGCAATATCTCACACCGCAATATCACACTCCGCAATATCACACTCCGCAATATCACACTCCGCAATATCACACTCCGCAATATCACACACCGCAATATCACACACCGCAATATCACACACCGCAATATCACACACCGCAATATCACACTCCGCACTATCACACACCGCAATATCTCACACCGCAATATCACTCACCGCAATATCTCACACCGCAATGTCTCACACCGCAATATCACACACCGCAATATCACACACCGCAATATCACACACCGCAATATCACACTCCGCACTATCACACACCGCAATATCTCACACCGCAATATCACACACCGCAATATCACACACCGCAATATCACACACCGCAATATCTCACACCGCAATATCTCACACCGCAATATCACACACCGCAATATCACACACCGCAATATCACACACCGCAATATCACACACCGCAATATCACACACCGCAATATCACACACCGCAATATCACACACCGCAATATCACACACCGCAATATCACACACCGCAATATCACACACCGCAATATCACACTCCGCACTATCACACACCGCAATATCTCACACCGCAATATCACTCACCGCAATATCTCACACCGCAATGTCTCATACCGCAATATCACACACCGCAATATCACACACCGCAATATCACACACCGCAATATCACACTCCGCACTATCACACACCGCAGTATCTCACACCGCAATATCACACACCGCAATATCACACACCGCAATATCACACACCGCAATATCACACACCGCAATATCTCACACCGCAATATCTCACACCGCAATATCACACACCGCAATATCACACACCGCAATATCACACACCGCAATATCACACACCGCAATATCACACACCGCAATATCTCACAACGGAATATCACACACCGCAATATCACACACCGCAATATCACACAACGCAATATCACACGCCGCAATATCACACGCCGCAATATCACACGCCGCAATGTCTCACACCGCAATATCTCACACCGCAATATCACACTCCGCAATATCACACTCCGCAATATCACACTCCGCAATATCACACTCCGCAATATCACACTCCGCAATATCACACACCGCAATATCACACACCGCAATATCACACACCGCAATATCACACACCGCAATATCACACTCCGCACTATCACACACCGCAATATCTCACACCGCAATATCACTCACCGCAATATCTCACACCGCAATGTCTCACACCGCAATGTCTCACACCGCAATATCACACACCGCAATATCACACACCGCAATATCACACACCGCAATATCACACTCCGCACTATCACACACCGCAATATCTCACACCGCAATATCACACACCGCAATATCACACACCGCAATATCTCACACCGCAATATCTCACACCGCAATATCACACACCGCAATATCACACACCGCAATATCACACACCGCAATATCACACACCGCAATATCACACACCGCAATATCACACACCGCAATATCACACACCGCAATATCTCACAACGGAATATCACACACCGCAATATCACACACCGCAATATCACACAACGCAATATCACACACCGCAATATCACACAATGCAATATCACACACCGCAATATCACACACCGCAATATCTCACAACGCAATATCACACACCGCAATATCACACACCGCAATATCCCACACCGCAATATCACACACCGCAATATCACACACCGCAATATCACACACCGCAATATCACACTCCGCACTATCACACTCCGCACTATCACACTCCGCACTATCACACTCCGCACTATCACACTCCGCACTATCACACACCGCAATATCACACACCGCAATATCACACACCGCAATATCACACACCGCAATATCACTCACCGCAATATCTCACACCGCAATATCACACACCGCAATATCTCACACCGCAATATCACACACCGCAATATCACACACCGCAATATCACACACCGCAATATCACACGCCGCAATATCACACGCCGCAATATCTCACGCCGCAATATCACACACCGCAATATCACACTCCGCACTATCACACACCGCAATATCACACACCGCAATATCTCACACCGCAATATCACACACCGCAATATCACACACCGCAATATCACACACCGCAATATCACACACCGCAATATCACACACCGCAATATCTCACGCCGCAATATCACACGCCGCAATATCACACACCGCAATATCTCACACCGCAATATCACACACCGCAATATCACACACCGCAATATCACACTCCGCAATATCACACACCGCAATATCTCACACCGCAATATCACACGCCGCGATGTCTCACACCGCAATATCACACACCGCAATATCTCACACCGCAATATCACACGCCGCAATATCACACACCGCAATATCTCACACCGCAATATCACACACCGCAATATCACACGCCGCAATATCACACACCGCAATATCTCACACCGCAATATCACACACCGCAATATCACACTCCGCAATATCACACACCGCAATATCTCACGCCGCAATATCACACGCCGCGATGTCTCACACCGCAATATCTCACGCCGCAATATCACACGCCGCAATGTCTCACACCGCAATATCTCACACCGCAATGTCTCACACCGCAATATCTCACGCCGCAATATCACACTCCGCAATATCACACGCCGCAATATCACACGCCGCAATATCACACGCCGCAATATCACACGCCGCAATATCTCACACCGCAATATCACACGCCGCAATATCACACACCGCAATATCTCACGCCGCAATATCACACGCCGCAATGTCTCACGCCGCAATATCTCACGCCGCAATATCACACGCCGCAATGTCTCACACCGCAATATCACACGCCGCAATATCACACTCCGCAATATCACACGCCGCAATATCACACGCCGCAATATCACACGCCGCAATATCACACGCCGCAATATCACACGCCGCAATATCACACGCCGCAATATCACACACCGCAATATCTCACGCCGCAATATCACACGCCGCAATGTCTCACGCCGCAATATCTCACGCCGCAATATCACACGCCGCAATGTCTCACACCGCAATATCTCACGCCGCAATATCACACTCCGCAATATCACACACCGCAATATCACACACCGCAATATCACACACCGCAATATCACACACCGCAATATCACACACCGCAATATCACACACCGCAATATCACACACCGCAATATCACACACCGCAATATCACACACCGCAATATCACACACCGTAATATCACACACCGTAATATCACACACCGCAATATCACACACCGCAATATCACACACCGCAATATCTCACACCGCAATATCACACACCGCAATATCACACACCGCAATATCACACACCGTAATATCACACACCGTAATATCACACACCGTAATATCACACACCGTAATATCACACACCGCAATATCACACACCGCAATATCACACACCGCAATATCACACACCGCAATATCACACACCGCAATATCACACACCGCAGTATCTCACACCGCAATATCTCACACCGCAATATCTCACACCGCAATATCACACACCGCAATATCACACACCGCAATATCACACACCGCAATATCACACACCGCAATATCACACACCGCAATATCACACACCGCAATATCACACACCGCAATATCACACACCGCAATATCACACACCGCAATATCTCACACCGCAATATCACACACCGCAATGTCACAAACCGCAATATCACACACCGTAATATCACACACCGTAATATCACACACCGTAATATCACACACCGTAATATCACACACCGTAATATCACACACCGCAATATCACACACCGCAATATCACACACCGCAATATCACACACCGCAATATCACACACCGCAATATCACACACCGCAATATCACACACCGCAATATCACAAACCGCAATATCACACACCGTAATATCACACACCGTAATGTCACACTCCGCAATATCACACACCGCAATATCACACACCGCAATGTCACACTCCGCAATGTCACACTCCGCAATGTCACACACCGCAATGTCACACACCGCAATATCCCACACCGCAATATCACACACCGCAATATCACACACCGCAATATCACACACCGCAATATCACACACCGCAATATCACACACCGCAATATCACACACCGCAATATCACACACCGTAATATCTCAACCGCAATATCACACTCCGCAATATCACACACCGCAATATCACACGCCGCAATATCACACACCGCAATATCTCACACCGCAATATCACACACCGCAATATCTCACACCGCAATATCACACGCCGCAATATCACACACCGTAATATCTCAACCGCAATATCACACTCCGCAATATCACACACCGCAATATCACACGCCGCAATATCACACACCGCAATATCTCACACCGCAATATCACACACCGCAATGTCACACACCGCAATATCCCACACCGCAATATCACACACCGCAATATCACACACCGCAATATCACACACCGCAATATCTCACACCGCAATATCACACACCGCAATATCACACACCGTAATATCTCAACCGCAATATCACACTCCGCAATATCTCACACCGCAATATCACACACCGCAATATCACACACCGCAATATCTCACACCGCAATATCACACACCGCAATATCACACACCGCAATATCTCACACCGCAATATCACACACCGCAATATCACACACCGCAATATCACACTCCGCAATATCACACACCGTAATATCTCAACCGCAATATCACACTCCGCAATATCACACACCGCAATATCACACGCCGCAATATCACACGCCGCAATATCACACGCCGCAATATCACACACCGCAATATCACACACCGCAATATCACACACCGCAATATCACACACCGCAATATCACACACCGCAATATCACACACCGCAATGTCCCACACCGCAATATCTCACACCGCAATATCTCACACCGCAATATCTCACACCGCAATATCACACTCCGCAATATCACACACCGCAATATCACACACCGCAATATCACACACCGCAATATCACACACCGCAATATCACACTCCGCAATATCTCACACCGCACTATCACACACCGCAATATCTCACACCGCAATATCACACACCGCAATATCACACACCGCAATGTCTCACACCGCAATATCTCACACCGCAATATCACACACCGCAATATCACACACCGCAATATCACACACCGCAATATCACACTCCGCACTATCACACTCCGCACTATCACACTCCGCAATATCACACACCGCAATATCTCACACCGCAATATCACACGCCGCAATATCACACGCCGCAATGTCTCACACCGCAATATCTCACACCGCAATATCACACACCGCAATATCACACTCCGCACAATCACACACCGCAATATCTCACACCGCAATATCTCACACCGCAATATCACACGCCGCAATATCACACGCCGCAATGTCTCACACCGCAATATCTCACACCGCAATATCACACACCGCAATATCACACTCCGCACTATCACACACCGCAATATCTCACACCGCAATATCTCACACCGCAATATCTCACACCGCAATATCACACACCGCAATATCACACACCGCAATATCACACACCGCAATATCACACACCGCAATATCACACACCGCAATATCTCACACCGCACTATCACACTCCGCACTATCACACTCCGCACTATCACACTCCGCACTATCACACTCCGCAATATCACACTCCGCAATATCACACTCCGCAATATCACACTCCGCAATATCACACTCCGCAATATCACACTCCGCAATATCACACTCCGCAATATCACACTCCGCAATATCACACTCCGCAATATCACACTCCGCAATATCACACACCGCAATATCACACTCCGCAATATCACACTCCGCAATATCACACTCCGCAATATCACACACCGCAATATCACACACCGCAATATCACACACCGCAATATCACACACCGCAATATCACACACCGCAATATCACACTCCGCAATATCACACTCCGCAATATCACACTCCGCAATATCACACTCCGCAATATCACACTCCGCAATATCACACTCCGCAATATCACACACCGCAATATCACACACCGCAATATCACACACCGCAATATCACACACCGCAATATCTCACACCGCAATATCTCACACCGCAATATCTCACACCGCAATATCTCACACCGCAATATCACACTCCGCAATATCACACACCGCAATATCACACACCGCAATATCACACACCGCAATATCACACACCGCAATATCTCACACCGCAATATCTCACACCGCAATATCTCACACCGCAATATCACACACCGCAATATCACACACCGCAATATCACACTCCGCAATATCACACACCGCAATATCACACACCGCAATATCACACACCGCAATATCACACACCGCAATATCACACACCGCAATATCACTCACCGCAATATCTCACACCGCAATATCTCCCACCGCAATATCACTCACCGCAATATCTCACACCGCAATATCTCACACCGCAATGTCTCACACCGCAATATCACACACCGCAATATCACACACCGCAACGTCTCACACCGCAGCGTCTCACACCGCAACATCACACACCGCAACATCACACACCGCAACATCACACACCGCAACATCTCACGCCGCAACATCTCACGCCGCAACATCACACGCCGCAACATCACACGCCGCAATATCACACGCCGCAATATCACACGCCGCAATATCACACGCCGCAATATCACACGCCGCAATATCACACGCCGCAATATCACACGCCGCAATATCACACACCGCAATATCACACACCGCAATATCACACACCGCAATATCACAAACCGCAATATCACACACCGCAATATCACACACCGCAATATCACACACCGCAATATCACACACCGCAATATCACAAACCGCAATATCACACACCGTAATATCACACACCGTAATATCACACACCGCAATATCACACACCGCAATATCACACACCGCAATATCACACACCGCAATATCACACACCGCAATATCTCACACCGCAATATCTCACACCGCAATATCTCACACGCAATATCTCACACCGCAATATCACACGCCGCAATATCACACGCCGCAATATCACACACCGCAATATCACAAACCGCAACATCACACACCGCAACATCACACACCGCAACATCACACACCGCAATATCTCACGCCGCAATATCACACGCCGCAATATCACACGCCGCAATATCACACGCCGCAATATCACACGCCGCAATATCACACGCCGCAATATCACACGCCGCAATATCACAAACCGCAATATCACACGCCGCAATATCACACACCGCAATATCACACACCGCAATATCACACACCGCAATATCACACACCGCAATATCACACACCGCAATATCACAAACCGCAATATCACACACCGTAATATCACACACCGTAATATCACACACCGCAATATCACACACCGCAATATCACACACCGCAATATCACACACCGCAATATCACACACCGCAATATCTCACACCGCAATATCACACACCGCAATATCACACACCGCAATATCACACACCGCAATATCACACACCGCAATATCTCACACCGCAATGTCTCACACCGCAATGTCTCACACCGCAATATCACACACCGCAATATCACACACCGCAATATCACACGCCGCAATATCACACGCCGCAATATCACACGCCGCAATATCACACGCCGCAATATCACACGCCGCAATATCACACACCGCAATATCACACACCGCAATATCACACACCGCAATATCTCACACCGCAATATCACACACCGCAATATCACACACCGCAATATCACACACCGCAATATCACACACCGTAATATCACACACCGCAATATCACACACCGTAATATCACACACCGCAATATCACACACCGCAATATCACACACCGCAATATCACACACCGCAATATCACACACCGCAATATCACACACCGCAATATCTCACACCGCAATATCACACACCGCAATATCACACACCGCAATATCACACACCGCAATATCACACACCGTAATATCACACACCGCAATATCACACACCGTAATATCACACACCGCAATATCACACACCGCAATATCACACACCGCAATATCACACACCGTAATATCACACACCGCAATATCACACACCGCAATATCACACACCGCAATATCTCACACGCAATATCTCACACCGCAATATCACACGCCGCAATATCACACGCCGCACTATCACACGCCGCAATATCTCACGCCGCAATATCACACGCCGCAATATCACACGCCGCAATATCACACGCCGCAATATCACACGCCGCAATGTCTCACACCACAATATCTCACACGCAATATCTCACACCGCAATATCACACGCCGCAATATCACACGCCGCACTATCACACGCCGCAATATCTCACGCCGCAATATCACACGCCGCAATATCACACGCCGCAATATCACACGCCGCAATATCACACGCCGCAATGTCTCACACCACAATATCTCACACCACAATATCTCACACCGCAATCTCACACGCCGCAATATCACACGCCGCAATATCACACGCCGCAATATCACACGCCGCAATATCACACGCCGCAATATCACACGCCGCAATATCACACGCCGCAATATCACACGCCGCAATATCACACGCCGCAATATCACACTCCGCACTATCACACACCGCAATATCACACACCGCAATATCACACACCGCAATATCACACACCGCAATATCACACACCGCAATATCACACACCGCAATATCTCACACCGCAATATCTCACACCGCAATATCTCACACCGCAATATCTCACACCGCAATATCACACACCGCAATATCACACACCGCAATATCACACACCGCAATATCACACACCGCAATATCACACACCGCAATATCACACACCGCAATATCACACACCGCAATATCACACACCGCAATCTCACACACCGCAATCTCACACTCCGCACTATCACACTCCGCACTATCACACTCCGCACTATCACACACCGCAATATCTCACACCGCAATATCACTCACCGCAATATCACTCACCGCAATATCTCACACCGCAATATCTCACACCGCAATATCTCACACGCAATATCTCACACCGCAATATCACACACCGCAATATCACACGCGGCAATATCACACGCCGCAATATCACACACCGCAATATCACAAACCGCAACATCACACACCGCAACATCACACACCGCAACATCACACACCGCAATATCTCACGCCGCAATATCACACGCCGCAATATCACACGCCGCAATATCACACACCGCAATATCACACACCGCAATATCACACGCCGCAATATCACAAACCGCAATATCACACACCGCAATATCACACACCGCAATATCACACACCGCAATATCTCACACCGCAATATCACTCACCGCAATATCACACACCGCAATATCACACACCGCAATATCTCACACCGCAATATCTCACACCGCAATATCACTCACCGCAATATCACAAACCGCAACATCACACACCGCAACATCACACACCGCAACATCACACACCGCAATATCTCACGCCGCAATATCACACGCCGCAATATCACACGCCGCAATATCACACACCGCAATATCACAAACCGCAATATCACACGCCGCAATATCACACGCCGCAATATCACACGCCGCAATATCACACGCCGCAATATCACACGCCGCAATATCACAAACCGCAATATCACACACCGCAATATCACACACCGCAATATCACACACCGCAATATCTCACACCGCAATATCACACACCGCAATATCACTCACCGCAATATCACACACCGCAATATCACACTCCGCAATATCACACACCGCAATATCACAAACCGCAATATCACACACCGTAATATCACACACCGTAATATCACACACCACAATATCACACACCGCAATATCACACACCGCAATATCTCACACGCAATATCTCACACCGCAATATCACACACCGCAATATCACACACCGCAATATCACACACCGCAATATCACACTCCGCAATATCACACACCACAATATCACACACCGCAATATCACACGCCGCAATATCACACGCCGCAATATCACACGCCGCAATATCACAAACCGCAATATCACACACCGCAATATCACACACCGCAATATCACACACCGCAATATCTCACACCGCAATATCACTCACCGCAATATCACACACCGCAATATCACACACCGCAATATCTCACACCGCAATATCTCACACCGCAATATCACTCACCGCAATATCACAAACCGCAACATCACACACCGCAACATCACACACCGCAACATCACACACCGCAATATCTCACGCCGCAATATCACACGCCGCAATATCACACGCCGCAATATCACACGCCGCAATATCACAAACCGCAATATCACACGCCGCAATATCACACGCCGCAATATCACACGCCGCAATATCACACGCCGCAATATCACACGCCGCAATATCACAAACCGCAATATCACACACCGCAATATCACACACCGCAATATCACACACCGCAATATCTCACACCGCAATATCACACACCGCAATATCACTCACCGCAATATCACACACCGCAATATCACACTCCGCAATATCACACACCGCAATATCACAAACCGCAATATCACACACCGTAATATCACACACCGTAATATCACACACCACAATATCACACACCGCAATATCACACACCGCAATATCTCACACGCAATATCTCACACCGCAATATCACACACCGCAATATCACACACCGCAATATCACACACCGCAATATCACACTCCGCAATATCACACACCACAATATCACACACCGCAATATCACACGCCGCAATATCACACGCCGCAATATCACACGCCGCAATATCACACTCCGCAATGTCACACACCGCAATGTCTCACACCGCAATATCACACACCGCAATATCTCACACCAGAATATCTCCAACCGCAATATCTCACACCGCAATATCACACACCGCAATATCACACGCCGCAATATCACACTCCGCAATGTCACACACCGCAATGTCTCACACCGCAATATCACACACCGCAATATCACACACCACAATATCTCACACCACAATCTCACACGCCGCAATATCACACGCCGCAATATCACACGCCGCATTGTCACACGCCGCAATATCACACGCCGCAATATCACACGCCGCAATATCACACGCCGCAATATCACACTCCGCACTATCACACACCGCACTATCACACACCGCAATATCACACACCGCAATATCTCACACTGCAATATCACACACCGCAATATCTCACACCGCAATATCTCACACCGCAATATCACACACCGCAATATCACACACCGCAATATCTCACACCTCAATATCACACACCGCAATATCTCACACCGCAATATCACACACCGCAATATCACACACCGCAATATCACACACCGCAATATCACACACCGCAATATCACACACCGCAATATCACACACCGCAATATCACACACCGCAATATCACACACCGCAATATCACACACCGCAATATCACACACCGCAATCTCACACACCGCAATCTCACACTCCGCACTATCACACTCCGCACTATCACACACCGCAATATCTCACACCGCAATATCACTCACCGCAATATCACTCACCGCAATATCTCACACCGCAATATCTCACACCGCAATATCACTCACCGCAATATCTCACATCGCAATATCTCACACCGCAATATCTCACACCGCAATATCACACACCGCAATATCACACACCGCAATATCACACACCGCAATATCACACACCGCAATATCTCACACCGCAATGTCTCACACCGCAATATCACACACCGCAATATCTCACACCGCAATATCACTCACCGCAATATCTCACACCGCAATATCTCACACCGCAATATCACTCACCGCAATATCTCACATCGCAATATCTCACACCGCAATATCTCACACCGCAATGTCTCACACCGCAATATCACACACCGCAATATCACACACCGCAACGTCTCACACCGCAACGTCTCACACCGCAACATCACACACCGCAATATCACACACCGCAATATCTCACACCGCAATCTCACACACCGCAATCTCACACTCCGCACTATCACACACCGCAATATCTCACACCGCAATATCACTCACCGCAATATCACACACCGCAATATCACACACCGCAATATCTCACACCGCAATATCTCACACCGCAATATCACACACCGCAATATCACACACCGCAATATCTCACACCTCAATATCACACACCGCAATATCTCACACCGCAATATCACACACCGCAATAT
Organism: Chiloscyllium plagiosum; assembly: GCF_037043375.1. Classification (NCBI taxonomy): domain Eukaryota; kingdom Metazoa; phylum Chordata; class Chondrichthyes; order Orectolobiformes; family Hemiscylliidae; genus Chiloscyllium; species Chiloscyllium plagiosum. The sequence continues at coordinate 83,565 of NW_028270323.1, read as the reverse complement.
CACACACCGCAATATCACACACCGCAATATCACACACCGCAATATCACACACCGCAATATCACACACCGCAATATCACACACCGCAATATCACACACCGCAATATCACACACCGCAATCTCACACACCGCAATCTCACACTCCGCACTATCACACTCCGCACTATCACACTCCGCACTATCACACACCGCAATATCTCACACCGCAATATCACTCACCGCAATATCACTCACCGCAATATCTCACACCGCAATATCTCACACCGCAATATCACTCACTGCAATATCTCACATTGCAATATCTCACACCGCAATATCACACACCGCAATATCTCACACCGCAATATCTCACACCGCAATATCACACACCGCAATATCACACACCGCAATATCTCACACCTCAATATCACACACCGCAATATCTCACACCGCAATATCACACACCGCAATATCACACACCGCAATATCACACACCGCAATATCACACACCGCAATATCACACACCGCAATATCACACACCGCAATATCACACACCGCAATATCACACACCGCAATATCACACACCGCAATCTCACACACCGCAATCTCACACTCCGCACTATCACACACCGCAATATCTCACACCGCAATATCACTCACCGCAATATCACTCACCGCAATATCTCACACCGCAATATCTCACACCGCAATATCACTCACCGCAATATCTCACATCGCAATATCTCACACCGCAATATCTCACACCGCAATATCACACACCGCAATATCACACACCGCAATATCACACACCGCAATATCACACACCGCAATATCTCACACCGCAATGTCTCACACCGCAATATCACACACCGCAATATCTCACACCGCAATATCACTCACCGCAATATCTCACACCGCAATATCTCACACCGCAATATCACTCACCGCAATATCTCACATCGCAATATCTCACACCGCAATATCTCACACCGCAATGTCTCACACCGCAATATCACACACCGCAATATCACACACCGCAACGTCTCACACCGCAACGTCTCACACCGCAACATCACACACCGCAATATCACACACCGCAATATCTCACACCGCAATCTCACACACCGCAATCTCACACTCCGCACTATCACACACCGCAATATCTCACACCGCAATATCACTCACCGCAATATCACACACCGCAATATCACACACCGCAATATCTCACACCGCAATATCTCACACCGCAATATCACACACCGCAATATCACACACCGCAATATCTCACACCTCAATATCACACACCGCAATATCTCACACCGCAATATCACACACCGCAATATCACACACCGCAATATCACACACCGCAATATCACACACCGCAATATCACACACCGCAATATCACACACCGCAATATCACACACCGCAATATCACACACCGCAATATCACACACCGCAATATCACACACCGCAATCTCACACTCCGCACTATCACACTCCGCACTATCACACTCCGCACTATCACACACCGCAATATCTCACACCGCAATATCACTCACCGCAATATCACTCACCGCAATATCTCACACCGCAATATCTCACACCGCAATATCACACACCGCAATATCACACACCGCAATATCACACACCGCAATATCTCACACCGCAATGTCTCACACCGCAATATCACACACCGCAATATCTCACACCGCAATATCACTCACCGCAATATCTCACACCGCAATATCTCACACCGCAATATCACTCACCGCAATATCTCACATCGCAATATCTCACACCGCAATATCTCACACCGCAATGTCTCACACCGCAATATCACACACCGCAATATCACACACCGCAACGTCTCACACCGCAACGTCTCACACCGCAACATCACACACCGCAATATCACACACCGCAATATCTCACACCGCAATCTCACACACCGCAATCTCACACTCCGCACTATCACACACCGCAATATCTCACACCGCAATATCACTCACCGCAATATCTCACACCGCAATATCTCACACCGCAATATCACTCACCGCAATATCTCACACCGCAATATCTCACACCGCAATATCACACACCGCAATATCACACACCGCAATATCACACACCGCAATATCACACAACGCAATATCTCACACCGCAATATCTCACACCGCAATATCACACAACGCAATATCACACACCGCAATATCACACACCGCAATATCACACAACGCAATATCTCACACCGCAATATCTCACACCGCAATATCACTCACCGCAATATCTCACATCGCAATATCTCACACCGCAATATCTCACACCGCAATATCACACACCGCAATATCACACACCGCAATATCTCACACCGCAATATCACACAACGCAATATCACACACCGCAATATCACACACCGCAATATCACACACCGCAATATCACACAACGCAATATCTCACACCGCAATATCTCACACCGCAATATCACACACCGCAATATCACACTCCGCAATATCACACTCCGCAATATCACACACCGCAATATCACACACCGCAATATCACACACCGCAATATCTCACACCGCAATATCACACACCGCAATATCACACACCGCAATATCACACACCGCAATATCTCACACCGCAATATCACACAACGCAATATCTCACACCGCAATATCTCACACCGCAATATCACACACCGCAATATCACACTCCGCAATATCACACACCGCAATATCACACACCGCAATATCACACACCGCAATATCACACACCGCAATATCACTCACCGCAATATCTCACACCGCAATATCACACACCGCAATATCACACTCCGCAATATCACACACCGCAATATCACACACCGCAATATCACACTCCGCAATATCACACTCCGCAATATCACACTCCGCAATATCACACACCGCAATATCACACACCGCAATATCACACACCGCAATATCACACACCGCAATATCACACACCGCAATATCACACACCGCAATATCACACACCGCAATATCACTCACCGCAATATCTCACACCGCAATATCTCACACCGCAATATCTCACACCGCAATATCACACTCCGCAATATCACACTCCGCAATATCACACTCCGCAATATCACACTCCGCAATATCACACTCCGCAATATCACACTCCGCAATATCACACACCGCAATATCACACACCGCAATATCACACACCGCAATATCACACACCGCAATATCTCACACCGCAATATCTCACACCGCAATATCACACACCGCAATATCACACTCCGAAATATCACACACCGCAATATCACACACCGCAATATCACACACCGCAATATCACACACCGCAATATCACACACCGCAATATCACACACCGCAATATCACACACCGCAATATCACACACCGCAATATCACACACCGCAATATCTCACACCGCAATATCACACACCGCAATATCACACTCCGCACTATCACTCTCTGCACTATCACACTCCGCACTATCACACTCCGCACTATCACACTCCGCACTATCACACTCCGCACTATCACACACCGCAATATCACACTCCGCACTATCACACTCCGCACTATCACACTCCGCACTATCACACTCCGCACTATCACACTCCGCACTATCACACACCGCACTATCACACTCCGCAATATCACACACCGCAATATCACACACCGCAATATCACACTCCGCACTATCACACTCCGCACTATCACACGCCGCAATATCACACTCCGCACTATCACACTCCGCACTATCACACTCCGCAATATCACACACCGCAATATCTCACACCGCAATATCACACACCGCAATATCTCACACCGCAATATCACACACCGCAATATCACACACCGCAATATCACACACCGCAATATCACACACCGCAATATCACACACCGCAATATCACACTCCGCAATATCACACACCGCAATATCACACACCGCAATATCACACACCGCAATATCACACACCGCAATATCACACACCGCAATATCTCACACCGCAATATCACACACCGCAATATCACACACCGCAATATCACACACCGCAATATCACACACCGCAATATCACACACCGCAATATCTCACACCGCAATATCACACACCGCAATATCACACTCCGCACTATCACACTCCGCAATATCACACTCCGCACTATCACACTCCGCACTATCACACTCCGCACTATCACACTCCGCACTATCACACTCCGCACTATCACACTCCGCACTATCACACTCCGCACTATCACACTCCGCACTATCACACTCCGCACTATCACACACCGCACTATCACACTCCGCACTATCACACTCCGCACTATCACACTCCGCACTATCACACTCCGCACTATCACACTCCGCACTATCACACTCCACAATGTCACACTCCGCAATGTCACACACCGCAATATCACACACCGCACTATCACACTCCGCAATATCACACACCGCAATATCACACACCGCAATATCACACACCGCAATATCTCACACCGCAATATCACACACCGCAATATCACACACCGCAATATCACACTCCGCACTATCACTCTCCGCACTATCACACTCCGCACTATCACACTCCGCACTATCACACTCCGCACTATCACACACCGCAATATCACACTCCGCACTATCACACTCCGCACTATCACACTCCGCACTATCACACACCGCAATATCACACTCCGCACTATCACACACCGCACTATCACACTCCGCACTATCACACTCCGCACTATCACACTCCGCACTATCACACTCCGCACTATCACACTCCGCACTATCACACTCCGCACTATCACACTCCACAATGTCACACTCCGCAATGTCACACTCCGCACTATCACACTCCGCACTATCACACTCCGCACTATCACACTCCGCACTATCACACTCCGCACTATCACACTCCGCACTATCACACTCCGCACTATCACACTCCGCAATATCACACTCCGCACTATCACACTCCGCACTATCACACTCCACAATGTCACACTCCGCAATATCACACGCCGCACTATCACACTCCACAATGTCACACTCCGCAATGTCACACTCCGCACTATCACACGCCGCAATATCACACGCCGCAATATCACACGCCGCAATATCACACGCCGCAATATCACACGCCGCAATATCACACGCCGCAATATCACACTCCGCACTATCACACTCCGCACTATCACACTCCGCACTATCACACTCCGCACTATCACACACCGCACTATCACACTCCGCACTATCACACTCCGCACTATCACACTCCGCACTATCACACTCCGCACTATCACACTCCGCACTATCACACTCCACAATGTCACACTCCGCAATGTCACACACCGCAATATCACACTCCGCACTATCACACTCCGCACTATCACACACCGCACTATCACACACCGCAATGTCACACTCCGCAATGTCACACACCGCAATATCACACACCGCAATATCACACACCGCAATATCACACACCGCACTATCACACTCCGCAATATCACACACCGCACTATCACACACCGCAATATCACACACCGCACTATCACACACCGCACTATCACACTCCGCACTATCACACTCCGCACTATCACACTCCGCACTATCACACACCGCAATATCACACTCCGCACTATCACACACCGCAATATCACACGCCGCAATATCACACGCCGCAATATCACACGCCGCAATATCACACGCCGCAATATCACACGCCGCAATATCACACGCCGCAATGTCACACACCGCAATATCACACACCGCACTATCACACACCGCACTATCACACACCGCACTATCACACGCCGCACTATCACACGCCGCAATATCACACGCCGCAATGTCACACGCCGCAATATCACACGCCGCAATATCACACGCCGCAATATCACACGCCGCAATATCACACGCCGCAATATCACACGCCGCACTATCACACTCCGCAATATCACACGCCGCAATATCACACGCCGCAATATCACACGCCGCAATATCACACGCCGCACTATCACACGCCGCAATATCACACGCCGCAATATCACACGCCGCACTATCACACGCCGCAATATCACACGCCGCAATATCACACGCCGCAATATCACACGCCGCAATATCACACGCCGCAATATCACACTCCGCACTATCACACTCCGCACTATCACACTCCGCACTATCACACTCCGCACTATCACACTCCGCACTATCACACTCCGCACTGTCACACTCCGCACTGTCACACTCCGCACTGTCACACTCCGCAATGTCACACTCCGCACTGTCACACTCCGCACTATCACACTCCGCACTATCACACTCCGCACTATCACACTCCGCACTATCACACTCCGCACTATCACACTCCGCACTATCACACTCCGCACTATCACACTCCGCAATATCACACACCGCAATATCACACACCGCAATATCACACTCCGCACTATCACACTCCGCACTATCACACTCCGCACTATCACACTCCGCACTATCACACTCCGCACTATCACACTCCGCACTATCACACACCGCAATATCACACTCCGCACTATCACACTCCGCACTATCACACTCCGCACTATCACACTCCGCACTATCACACACCGCACTATCACACTCCGCACTATCACACTCCGCACTATCACACTCCGCACTATCACACTCCGCACTATCACACTCCGCACTATCACACTCCGCACTATCACACTCCGCACTATCACACTCCGCACTATCACACACCGCACTATCACACTCCGCACTATCACACTCCGCACTATCACACACCGCACTATCACACTCCGCACTATCACACTCCGCAATATCACACACCGCAATATCACACTCCGCAATATCACACACCGCAATATCTCACACCGCAATATCACACACCGCAATATCTCACACCGCAATATCACACTCCGCACTATCACACTCCGCACTATCACACTCCGCACTATCACACACCGCACTATCACACTCCGCACTATCACACTCCGCACTATCACACTCCGCACTATCACACTCCGCACTATCACACTCCACAATGTCACACTCCGCAATGTCACACACCGCAATATCACACACCGCACTATCACACACCGCAATATCACACACCGCACTATCACACACCGCACTATCACACTCCGCACTATCACACTCCGCAATGTCACACTCCGCAATGTCACACACCGCAATATCACACACCGCACTATCACACACCGCACTATCACACACCGCACTATCACACACCGCAATATCACACGCCGCAATGTCACACACCGCAATATCACACACCGCAATATCTCACACCGCAATATCACACTCCGCAATATCACACACCGCAATATCACACACCGCAATATCACACGCCGCAATATCACACGCCGCACTATCACACTCCGCAATATCACACGCCGCAATATCACACGCCGCAATATCACACGCCGCAATATCACACGCCGCACTATCACACGCCGCAATATCACACGCCGCAATATCACACGCCGCAATATCACACGCCGCAATATCACACGCCGCAATATCACACGCCGCAATATCACACGCCGCAATATCACACTCCGCACTATCACACTCCGCACTATCACACTCCGCACTATCACACTCCGCACTATCACACTCCGCACTATCACACTCCGCACTATCACACTCCGCACTATCACACACCGCACTATCACACTCCGCACTATCACACTCCGCACTATCACACTCCGCACTATCACACTCCGCACTATCACACTCCGCACTATCACACACCGCAATATCACACTCCGCACTGTCACACTCCGCACTGTCACACTCCGCACTGTCACACTCCGCACTGTCACACTCCGCAATGTCACACTCCGCACTATCACACTCCGCACTATCACACTCCGCACTATCACACACCGCAATATCACACACCGCAATATCACACTCCGCACTATCACACTCCGCACTATCACACTCCGCACTATCACACTCCGCACTATCACACTCCGCACTATCACACTCCGCACTATCACACACCGCACTATCACACTCCGCAATATCACACACCGCAATATCACACACCGCAATATCACACTCCGCACTATCACACTCCGCACTATCACACGCCGCAATATCACACTCCGCACTATCACACTCCGCACTATCACACTCCGCACTATCACACTCCGCACTATCTCACACCGCAATATCACACTCCGCACTATCACACTCCGCACTATCACACTCCGCACTATCACACTCCGCACTATCACACTCCGCACTATCACACTCCGCACTATCACACTCCGCACTATCACACACCGCACTATCACACTCCGCACTATCACACTCCGCACTATCACACTCCGCACTATCACACTCCGCACTATCACACTCCGCACTATCACACTCCGCACTATCACACACCGCACTATCACACACCGCACTATCACACTCCGCAATATCACACACCGCAATATCACACACCGCAATATCTCACACCGCAATATCACACACCGCAATATCACACACCGCAATATCACACACCGCAATATCACACACCGCAATATCACACACCGCAATATCACACACCGCAATATCACACACCGCAATATCTCACACCGCAATATCACACACCGCAATATCACACACCGCAATATCACACACCGCAATATCACACACCGCAATATCACACACCGCAATATCACACACCGCAATATCTCACACCGCAATATCACACACCGCAATATCACACTCCGCACTATCACACTCCGCACTATCACACTCCGCAATATCACACTCCGCACTATCACACTCCGCACTATCACACTCCGCACTATCACACACCGCACTATCACACTCCGCACTATCACACTCCGCACTATCACACTCCGCACTATCACACACCGCAATATCACACACCGCAATCTCACACACCGCAATCTCACACTCCGCACTATCACACTCCGCACTATCACACTCCGCACTATCACACACCGCAATATCTCACACCGCAATATCACTCACCGCAATATCACTCACCGCAATATCTCACACCGCAATATCTCACACCGCAATATCACACACCGCAATATCACACACCGCAATATCACACACCGCAATATCTCACACCGCAATGTCTCACACCGCAATATCACACACCGCAATATCTCACACCGCAATATCACTCACCGCAATATCTCACACCGCAATATCTCACACCGCAATATCACTCACCGCAATATCTCACATCGCAATATCTCACACCGCAATATCTCACACCGCAATGTCTCACACCGCAATATCACACACCGCAATATCACACACCGCAACGTCTCACACCGCAACGTCTCACACCGCAACATCACACACCGCAATATCACACACCGCAATATCTCACACCGCAATCTCACACACCGCAATCTCACACTCCGCACTATCACACACCGCAATATCTCACACCGCAATATCACTCACCGCAATATCTCACACCGCAATATCTCACACCGCAATATCACTCACCGCAATATCTCACACCGCAATATCTCACACCGCAATATCACACACCGCAATATCACACACCGCAATATCACACACCGCAATATCACACAACGCAATATCTCACACCGCAATATCTCACACCGCAATATCACACAACGCAATATCACACACCGCAATATCACACACCGCAATATCACACAACGCAATATCTCACACCGCAATATCTCACACCGCAATATCACTCACCGCAATATCTCACATCGCAATATCTCACACCGCAATATCTCACACCGCAATATCACACACCGCAATATCACACACCGCAATATCTCACACCGCAATATCACACAACGCAATATCACACACCGCAATATCACACACCGCAATATCACACACCGCAATATCACACAACGCAATATCTCACACCGCAATATCTCACACCGCAATATCACACACCGCAATATCACACTCCGCAATATCACACTCCGCAATATCACACACCGCAATATCACACACCGCAATATCACACACCGCAATATCTCACACCGCAATATCACACACCGCAATATCACACACCGCAATATCACACACCGCAATATCTCACACCGCAATATCACACAACGCAATATCTCACACCGCAATATCTCACACCGCAATATCACACACCGCAATATCACACTCCGCAATATCACACACCGCAATATCACACACCGCAATATCACACACCGCAATATCACACACCGCAATATCACTCACCGCAATATCTCACACCGCAATATCACACACCGCAATATCACACTCCGCAATATCACACACCGCAATATCACACACCGCAATATCACACTCCGCAATATCACACTCCGCAATATCACACTCCGCAATATCACACACCGCAATATCACACACCGCAATATCACACACCGCAATATCACACACCGCAATATCACACACCGCAATATCACACACCGCAATATCACACACCGCAATATCTCACACCGCAATATCACTCACCGCAATATCTCACACCGCAATATCTCACACCGCAATATCTCACACCGCAATATCACACTCCGCAATATCACACTCCGCAATATCACACTCCGCAATATCACACTCCGCAATATCACACTCCGCAATATCACACTCCGCAATATCACACACCGCAATATCACACACCGCAATATCACACACCGCAATATCACACACCGCAATATCTCACACCGCAATATCTCACACCGCAATATCACACACCGCAATATCACACACCGCAATATCACACTCCGAAATATCACACACCGCAATATCACACACCGCAATATCACACACCGCAATATCACACACCGCAATATCACACACCGCAATATCACACACCGCAATATCACACACCGCAATATCACACACCGCAATATCTCACACCGCAATATCTCACACCGCAATATCACACTCCGCAATGTCACACTCCGCACTATCACACTCCGCAATATCACACGCCGCAATATCACACGCCGCAATATCACACGCCGCAATATCACACGCCGCAATATCACACGCCGCAATATCACACGCCGCAATATCACACGCCGCAATATCACACTCCGCACTATCACACTCCGCACTATCACACACCGCACTATCACACTCCGCACTATCACACTCCGCACTATCACACTCCGCACTATCACACTCCGCACTATCACACACCGCAATATCACACTCCGCACTATCACACTCCACAATGTCACACTCCGCAATGTCACACACCGCAATATCACACTCCGCACTATCACACTCCGCACTATCACACTCCGCACTATCACACTCCGCACTATCACACTCCGCACTATCACACTCCGCACTATCACACTCCGCACTATCACACTCCGCACTATCACACACCGCAATATCACACTCCGCACTATCACACTCCGCACTATCACACTCCGCAATATCACACACCGCAATATCTCACACCGCAATATCACACACCGCAATATCACACACCGCAATATCTCACACCGCAATATCACACACCGCAATATCACACACCGCAATATCACACACCGCAATATCACACACCGCAATATCACACTCCGCAATATCACACACCGCAATATCACACACCGCAATATCACACACCGCAATATCACACACCGCAATATCACACACCGCAATATCTCACACCGCAATATCACACACCGCAATATCACACACCGCAATATCACACACCGCAATATCACACACCGCAATATCACACACCGCAATATCTCACACCGCAATATCACACACCGCAATATCACACTCCGCACTATCACACTCCGCAATATCACACTCCGCACTATCACACTCCGCACTATCACACTCCGCACTATCACACTCCGCACTATCACACTCCGCACTATCACACTCCGCACTATCACACTCCGCACTATCACACACCGCAATATCACACTCCGCACTATCACACTCCGCACTATCACACTCCGCACTATCACACACCGCACTATCACACTCCGCACTATCACACTCCGCACTATCACACTCCGCACTATCACACTCCGCACTATCACACTCCGCACTATCACACTCCGCACTATCACACTCCACAATGTCACACTCCGCAATGTCACACACCGCAATATCACACACCGCACTATCACACTCCGCAATATCACACACCGCAATATCACACACCGCAATATCACACACCGCAATATCTCACACCGCAATATCACACACCGCAATATCACACTCCGCACTATCACTCTCCGCACTATCACACTCCGCACTATCACACTCCGCACTATCACACTCCGCACTATCACACTCCGCACTATCACACACCGCAATATTACACTCCGCACTATCACACTCCGCACTATCACACTCCGCACTATCACACACCGCAATATCACACTCCGCACTATCACACACCGCACTATCACACTCCGCACTATCACACTCCTCACTATCACACTCCGCACTATCACACTCCGCACTATCACACTCCGCACTATCACACTCCACAATGTCACACTCCGCAATGTCACACTCCGCACTATCACACTCCGCACTATCACACTCCGCACTATCACACTCCACAATGTCACACTCCGCAATATCACACGCCGCACTATCACACTCCACAATGTCACACTCCGCAATGTCACACTCCGCACTATCACACTCCGCAATATCACACGCCGCAATATCACACGCCGCAATATCACACGCCGCAATATCACACGCCGCAATATCACACGCCGCAATATCACACGCCGCAATATCACACGCCGCAATATCACACTCCGCACTATCACACTCCGCACTATCACACACCGCACTATCACACTCCGCACTATCACACTCCGCACTATCACACTCCGCACTATCACACTCCGCACTATCACACTCCGCACTATCACACTCCGCACTATCACACTCCACAATGTCACACTCCGCAATGTCACACACCGCAATATCACACTCCGCACTATCACACTCCGCACTATCACACTCCGCACTATCACACTCCACAATGTCACACTCCGCAATGTCACACACCGCAATATCACACACCGCAATATCACACACCGCAATATCACACACCGCACTATCACACTCCGCAATATCACACACCGCACTATCACACTCCGCACTATCACACTCCGCACTATCACACTCCGCACTATCACACACCGCACTATCACACACCGCACTATCACACTCCGCAATATCACACTCCGCACTATCACACTCCGCAATGTCACACTCCGCAATGTCACACACCGCAATATCACACACCGCACTATCACACGCCGCACTATCACACGCCGCACTATCACACTCCGCACTATCACACTCCGCACTATCACACTCCGCAATGTCACACTCCGCACTATCACACACCGCACTATCACACGCCGCAATATCACACGCCGCAATGTCACACGCCGCAATATCACACGCCGCAATATCACACGCCGCAATATCACACGCCGCAATATCACACGCCGCAATATCACACGCCGCAATATCACACGCCGCAATATCACACGCCGCACTATCACACTCCGCAATATCACACGCCGCAATATCACACGCCGCAATATCACACGCCGCACTATCACACGCCGCAATATCACACGCCGCAATATCACACGCCGCAATATCACACGCCGCAATATCACACGCCGCAATATCACACGCCGCAATATCACACGCCGCAATATCACACTCCGCACTATCACACTCCGCACTATCACACTCCGCACTATCACACTCCGCACTATCACACTCCGCACTGTCACACTCCGCACTGTCACACTCCGCACTGTCACACTCCGCACTGTCACACTCCGCACTGTCACACTCCGCAATGTCACACTCCGCACTGTCACACTCCGCACTGTCACACTCCGCACTATCACACTCCGCACTATCACACTCCGCACTATCACACTCCGCACTATCACACTCCGCACTATCACACTCCGCAATATCACACACCGCAATATCACACACCGCAATATCACACTCCGCACTATCACACTCCGCACTATCACACTCCGCACTATCACACTCCGCACTATCACACTCCGCACTATCACACTCCGCACTATCACACTCCGCAATATCACACACCGCACTATCACACTCCGCACTATCACACTCCGCACTATCACACTCCGCACTATCACACTCCGCACTATCACACACCGCACTATCACACTCCGCACTATCACACTCCGCACTATCACACTCCGCACTATCACACTCCGCACTATCACACTCCGCACTATCACACTCCGCACTATCACACTCCGCAATATCACACACCGCAATATCTCACACCGCAATATCACACACCGCAATATCTCACACCGCAATATCACACTCCGCACTATCACACTCCGCACTATCACACTCCGCACTATCACACACCGCACTATCACACTCCGCACTATCACACTCCGCACTATCACACTCCGCACTATCACACTCCGCACTATCACACTCCGCACTATCACACTCCACAATGTCACACTCCGCAATGTCACACACCGCAATATCACACACCGCACTATCACACACCGCAATATCACACACCGCACTATCACACACCGCACTATCACACACCGCACTATCACACTCCGCACTATCACACTCCGCAATGTCACACTCCGCAATGTCACACACCGCAATATCACACACCGCACTATCACACACCGCACTATCACACACCGCACTATCACACACCGCAATATCACACGCCGCAATGTCACACACCGCAATATCACACACCGCAATATCTCACACCGCAATATCACACTCCGCAATATCACACACCGCAATATCACACACCGCAATATCACACGCCGCAATATCACACGCCGCAATATCACACGCCGCACTATCACACTCCGCAATATCACACGCCGCAATATCACACGCCGCAATATCACACGCCGCAATATCACACGCCGCACTATCACACGCCGCAATATCACACGCCGCAATATCACACGCCGCAATATCATACGCCGCAATATCACACGCCGCAATATCACACGCCGCAATATCACACGCCGCAATATCACACTCCGCACTATCACACTCCGCACTATCACACTCCGCACTATCACACTCCGCACTATCACACTCCGCACTATCACACACCGCACTATCACACTCCGCACTATCACACTCCGCACTATCACACTCCGCACTATCACACTCCGCACTATCACACTCCGCACTATCACACACCGCAATATCACACTCCGCACTGTCACACTCCGCACTGTCACACTCCGCACTATCACACTCCGCACTGTCACACTCCGCACTGTCACACTCCGCACTGTCACACTCCGCAATGTCACACTCCGCACTGTCACACTCCGCACTATCACACTCCGCACTATCACACACCGCAATATCACACTCCGCACTATCACACACCGCACTATCACACTCCGCAATATCACACACCGCAATATCACACACCGCAATATCACACTCCGCACTATCACACTCCGCACTATCACACGCCGCAATATCACACTCCGCACTATCACACTCCGCACTATCACACTCCGCACTATCACACTCCGCACTATCTCACACCGCAATATCACACTCCGCACTATCACACTCCGCACTATCACACTCCGCACTATCACACTCCGCACTATCACACTCCGCACTATCACACTCCGCACTATCACACTCCGCACTATCACACACCGCACTATCACACTCCGCACTATCACACTCCGCACTATCACACTCCGCACTATCACACTCCGCACTATCACACTCCGCACTATCACACACCGCACTATCACACACCGCACTATCACACTCCGCAATATCACACACCGCAATATCACACACCGCAATATCTCACACCGCAATATCACACACCGCAATATCACACACCGCAATATCACACACCGCAATATCACACGCCGCAATATCACACGCCGCAATATCACACGCCGCAATATCACACACCGCAATATCTCACACCGCAATATCACACACCGCAATATCACACACCGCAATGTCACACGCCGCAATGTCACACGCCGCAATGTCACACGCCGCAATGTCACACGCCGCAATATCACACACCGCAATATCACACACCGCAATATCACACACCGCAATATCTCACACCGCAATATCACACACCGCAATGTCACACTCCGCAATATCACACGCCGCAATATCACACGCCGCAATATCACACGCCGCAATATCACACGCCGCAATATCACACGCCGCAATATCACACGCCGCAATATCACACTCCGCACTATCACACACCGCAATATCACACACCGCAATATCACACACCGCAATATCACACACCGCAATATCACACACCGCAATATCACACTCCGCACTATCACACTCCGCACTATCACACTCCGCACTATCACACTCCGCACTATCACACTCCGCACTATCACACACCGCACTATCACACTCCGCACTATCACACTCCGCACTATCACACTCCGCACTATCACACTCCGCACTATCACACACCGCAATATCACACTCCGCACTGTCACACTCCGCACTGTCACACTCCGCACTGTCACACTCCGCAATGTCACACTCCGCACTATCACACTCCGCACTATCACACTCCGCACTATCACACACCGCAATATCACACACCGCAATGTCACACACCGCAATATCACACTCCGCACTATCACACTCCGCACTATCACACTCCGCACTATCACACTCCGCACTATCACACTCCGCACTATCACACTCCGCACTATCACACTCCGCACTATCACACACCGCACTATCACACTCCGCAATATCACACACCGCAATATCACACACCGCAATATCACACTCCGCACTATCACACTCCGCACTATCACACGCCGCAATATCACACTCCGCACTATCACACTCCGCACTATCACACTCCGCACTATCACACTCCGCACTATCTCACACCGCAATATCACACTCCGCACTATCACACTCCGCACTATCACACTCCGCACTATCACACTCCGCACTATCACACTCCGCACTATCACACTCCGCACTATCACACACCGCACTATCACACTCCGCACTATCACACTCCGCACTATCACACTCCGCACTATCACACTCCGCACTATCACACTCCGCACTATCACACTCCGCACTATCACACACCGCACTATCACACACCGCACTATCACACTCCGCAATATCACACACCGCAATATCACACACCGCAATATCTCACACCGCAATATCACACACCGCAATATCACACACCGCAATATCACACACCGCAATATCACACACCGCAATATCACACACCGCAATATCACACACCGCAATATCACACTCCGAAATATCACACACCGCAATATCACACACCGCAATATCACACACCGCAATATCACACACCGCAATATCACACACCGCAATATCACACACCGCAATATCACACTCCGCACTATCACACTCCGCACTATCACACTCCGCACTATCACACTCCGCACTATCACACTCCGCACTATCACACTCCGCACTATCACACACCGCACTATCACACACCGCACTATCACACACCGCACTATCACACTCCGCAATATCACACACCGCAATATCTCACACCGCAATATCACACACCGCAATATCACACACCGCAATATCACACACCGCAATATCACACACCGCAATATCACACACCGCAATATCTCACACCGCAATATCACACACCGCAATATCACACACCGCACTATCACACTCCGCAATATCACACACCGCAATATCTCACACCGCAATATCACACACCGCAATATCACACACCGCAATATCACACACCGCAATATCACACTCCGAAATATCACACACCGCAATATCACACACCGCAATATCACACACCGCAATATCACACACCGCAATATCACACACCGCAATATCACACACCGCAATATCACACACCGCAATATCTCACACCGCAATATCACACACCGCAATATCACACACCGCAATATCACACACCGCAATATCACACACCGCAATATCTCACACCGCAATATCACACACCGCAATATCACACTCCGCACTATCACACTCCGCACTATCACACTCCGCAATATCACACTCCGCACTATCACACTCCGCACTATCACACTCCGCACTATCACACTCCGCACTATCACACTCCGCACTATCACACTCCGCACTATCACACACCGCAATATCACACTCCGCACTATCACACTCCGCACTATCACACTCCGCACTATCACACTCCGCACTATCACACTCCGCACTATCACACACCGCAATATCTCACACCGCAATATCACACTCCGCACTATCACACTCCGCACTATCACACTCCGCACTATCACACTCCGCACTATCACACTCCGCACTATCACACTCCGCACTATCACACTCCGCACTATCACACTCCGCACTATCACACACCGCACTATCACACTCCGCACTATCACACTCCGCACTATCACACTCCGCACTATCACACTCCGCACTATCACACTCCGCACTATCACACACCGCACTATCACACACCGCACTATCACACTCCGCAATATCACACACCGCAATATCACACACCGCAATATCTCACACCGCAATATCACACACCGCAATATCACACACCGCAATATCACACACCGCAATATCACACACCGCAATATCACACACCGCAATATCACACTCCGCAATATCACACTCCGCACTATCACACTCCGCACTATCACACTCCGCACTATCACACTCCGCACTATCACACTCCGCACTATCACACTCCGCACTATCACACTCCGCACTATCACACTCCGCAATATCACACTCCGCACTATCACACTCCGCACTATCACACTCCGCACTATCACACTCCGCACTATCACACTCCGCACTATCACACACCGCAATATCACACTCCGCACTATCACACTCCGCACTATCACACTCCGCACTATCACACTCCGCACTATCACACTCCGCACTATCACACTCCGCAATATCACACTCCGCACTATCACACTCCGCACTATCACACTCCGCACTATCACACTCCGCAATATCACACTCCGCACTATCACACTCCGGACTATCACACTCCGCACTATCACACTCCGCACTATCACACTCCGCACTATCACACTCCGCACTATCACACTCCGCACTATCACACTCCGCACTATCACACACCGCAATATCACACTCCGCACTATCACACTCCGCACTATCACACTCCGCACTATCACACTCCGCACTATCACACACCGCAATATCACACTCCGCACTATCACACTCCGCAATATCACACTCCGCAATGTCACACTCCGCACTATCACACACCGCACTATCACACACCGCAATATCACACTCCGCACTATCACACTCCGCACTATCACACACCGCACTATCACACTCCGCACTATCACACTCCGCAATGTCACACTCCGCAATGTCACACACCGCACTATCACACACCGCACTATCACACACCGCACTATCACACACCGCAATATCACACACCGCACTATCACACACCGCACTATCACACGCCGCAATATCACACGCCGCAATGTCACACGCCGCAATATCACACGCCGCAATATCACACTCCGCACTATCACACTCCGCACTATCACACGCCGCACTATCACACGCCGCAATATCACACGCCGCAATATCACACGCCGCAATATCACACGCCGCAATATCACACGCCGCACTATCACACTCCGCAATATCACACGCCGCAATATCACACGCCGCAATATCACACGCCGCAATATCACACGCCGCAATATCACACGCCGCAATATCACACGCCGCAATATCACACGCCGCAATATCACACGCCGCAATATCACACGCCGCACTATCACACTCCGCAATATCACACACCGCACTATCACACACCGCAATATCACACTCCGCACTATCACACACCGCACTATCACACACCGCAATATCACACACCGCACTATCACACACCGCACTATCACACACCGCACTATCACACACCGCACTATCACACTCCGCAATATCACACGCCGCAATATCACACACCGCACTATCACACACCGCAATATCACACACCGCACTATCACACACCGCACTATCACACTCCGCACTATCACACTCCACAATGTCACACTCCGCAATGTCACACACCGCAATATCACACACCGCAATATCACACACCGCAATATCACACTCCGCACTATCACACTCCGCACTATCACACTCCGCACTATCACACTCCGCACTATCACACTCCGCACTATCACACTCCGCACTATCACACTCCGCACTATCACACTCCGCACTATCACACTCCGCACTATCACACTCCGCACTATCACACACCGCACTATCACACACCGCACTATCACACTCCGCAATATCACACACCGCAATATCTCACACCGCAATATCACACACCGCAATATCACACACCGCAATATCACACACCGCAATATCACACACCGCAATATCACACACCGCAATATCTCACACCGCAATATCACACACCGCAATATCACACACCGCACTATCACACTCCGCAATATCACACACCGCAATATCTCACACCGCAATATCACACACCGCAATATCACACACCGCAATATCACACACCGCAATATCACACTCCGAAATATCACACACCGCAATATCACACACCGCAATATCACACACCGCAATATCACACACCGCAATATCACACACCGCAATATCACACACCGCAATATCACACACCGCAATATCACACACCGCAATATCTCACACCGCAATATCACACACCGCAATATCACACACCGCAATATCACACACCGCAATATCACACACCGCAATATCACACACCGCAATATCTCACACCGCAATATCACACACCGCAATATCACACTCCGCACTATCACACTCCGCACTATCACACTCCGCAATATCACACTCCGCACTATCACACTCCGCACTATCACACTCCGCACTATCACACTCCGCACTATCACACTCCGCACTATCACACTCCGCACTATCACACTCCGCACTATCACACACCGCAATATCACACTCCGCACTATCACACTCCGCACTATCACACTCCGCACTATCACACTCCGCACTGTCACACTCCGCACTGTCACACTCCGCACTGTCACACTCCGCACTGTCACACTCCGCAATGTCACACACCGCAATATCACACTCCGCACTATCACACTCCGCAATATCACACACCGCAATATCACACTCCACACTGTCACACTCCGCAATGTCACACTCCGCACTATCACACTCCGCACTATCACACACCGCACTATCACACTCCGCACTATCACACTCCGCACTATCACACTCCGCAATATCACACACCGCAATATCTCACACCGCAATATCACACTCCGCACTATCACACTCCGCACTATCACACTCCGCACTATCACACACCGCAATATCACACTCCGCACTATCACACTCCGCACTATCACACACCGCAATATCACACACCGCAATATCACACTCCGCACTATCACACACCGCAATATCTCACACCGCAATATCACACTCCGCACTATCACACTCCGCACTATCACACTCCGCACTATCACACTCCGCACTATCACACTCCGCACTATCACACTCCGCACTATCACACTCCGCACTATCACACACCGCAATATCACACACCGCAATATCACACACCGCAATATCACACACCGCAATATCTCACACCGCAATATCTCACACCGCAATATCACACTCCGCACTATCACACTCCGCACTATCACACTCCGCACTATCACACTCCGCACTATCACACTCCGCACTATCACACACCGCAATATCACACACCGCAATATCACACACCGCAATATCACACACCGCAATATCTCACACCGCAATATCACACTCCGCACTATCACACTCCGCACTATCACACTCCGCACTATCACACTCCGCACTATCACACTCCGCACTATCACACTCCGCACTATCACACTCCGCACTATCACACACCGCAATATCACACACCGCAATATCACACACCGCAATATCTCACACCGCAATATCACACTCCGCACTATCACACACCGCAATATCACACACCGCAATATCACACTCCGCACTATCACACACCGCAATATCACACACCGCAATATCACACACCGCAATATCACACACCGCAATATCACACACCGCAATATCTCACACCGCAATATCACACACCGCACTATCACACACCGCAATATCACACACCGCAATATCACACACCGCAATATCACACACCGCAATATCACACACCGCAATATCTCACACCGCAATATCACACACCGCAATATCACACACCGCAATATCACACACCGCAATATCACACACCGCAATATCACACTCCGAAATATCACACACCGCAATATCACACACCGCAATATCACACACCGCAATATCACACACCGCAATATCACACACCGCAATATCACACACCGCAATATCTCACACCGCAATATCACACACCGCAATATCACACACCGCAATATCACACACCGCAATATCACACACCGCAATATCTCACACCGCAATATCACACACCGCAATATCACACTCCGCACTATCACACTCCGCACTATCACACTCCGCACTATCACACTCCGCAATATCACACTCCGCACTATCACACTCCGCACTATCACACTCCGCACTATCACACACCGCACTATCACACTCCGCACTATCACACTCCGCACTATCACACACCGCAATATCACACACCGCAATATCACACACCGCAATATCACACACCGCACTATCACACTCCGCACTATCACACTCCGCACTATCACACTCCGCACTATCACACACCGCAATATCACACACCGCAATATCACACACCGCAATATCACACACCGCAATATCACACACCGCACTATCACACACCGCAATATCACACACCGCAATATCACACACCGCAATATCACACACCGCAATATCACACACCGCACTATCACACTCCGCAATATCACACGCCGCAATATCACACGCCGCACTATCACACTCCGCACTATCACACTCCGCACTATCACACTCCGCACTATCACACTCCGCACTGTCACACTCCGCACTGTCACACTCCGCAATGTCACACGCCGCAATATCACACGCCGCAATATCACACGCCGCAATATCACACGCCGCACTATCACACTCCGCACTATCACACTCCGCACTATCACACTCCGCACTATCACACTCCGCACTATCACACACCGCACTATCACACTCCGCACTATCACACTCCGCACTATCACACTCCGCACTATCACACACCGCACTATCACACTCCGCACTATCACACTCCGCAATATCACACACCGCACTATCACACTCCGCACTATCACACGCCGCACTATCACACGCCGCAATATCACACGCCGCAATATCACACGCCGCAATATCACACGCCGCAATATCACACGCCGCAATATCACACGCCGCAATATCACACGCCGCAATATCACACGCCGCAATATCACACGCCGCAATATCACACGCCGCAATATCACACGCCGCAATATCACACGCCGCAATATCACACGCCGCAATATCACACGCCGCAATATCACACGCCGCAATATCACACGCCGCAATATCACACGCCGCAATATCACACGCCGCAATATCACACGCCGCAATATCACACGCCGCAATATCACACGCCGCAATATCACACGCCGCACTATCACACGCCGCAATATCACACGCCGCAATATCACACGCCGCAATATCACACGCCGCAATATCACACTCCGCACTATCACACTCCGCACTATCACACTCCGCACTATCACACTCCGCACTATCACACTCCGCACTATCACACTCCGCACTATCACACTCCGCACTATCACACACCGCACTATCACACTCCGCACTATCACACACCGCACTATCACACACCGCACTATCACACTCCGCAATATCACACACCGCAATATCACACACCGCAATATCTCACACCGCAATATCACACACCGCAATATCACACACCGCAATATCACACACCGCAATATCACACACCGCAATATCACACTCCGAAATATCACACACCGCAATATCACACACCGCAATATCACACACCGCAATATCACACACCGCAATATCACACACCGCAATATCACACACCGCAATATCTCACACCGCAATATCACACACCGCAATATCACACACCGCAATATCACACACCGCAATATCACACACCGCAATATCACACACCGCAATATCTCACACCGCAATATCACACACCGCAATATCACACTCCGCACTATCACACTCCGCACTATCACACTCCGCAATATCACACTCCGCACTATCACACTCCGCACTATCACACTCCGCACTATCACACACCGCACTATCACACTCCGCACTATCACACTCCGCACTATCACACTCCGCACTATCACACACCGCAATATCACACACCGCAATATCACACACCGCAATATCACACACCGCAATATCACACACCGCACTATCACACACCGCACTATCACACACCGCAATATCACACACCGCAATATCACACACCGCAATATCACACACCGCAATATCACACACCGCACTATCACACACCGCACTATCACACACCGCAATATCACACGCCGCAATATCACACTCCGCAATATCACACGCCGCAATATCACACGCCGCACTATCACACTCCGCACTATCACACTCCGCACTATCACACTCCGCAATGTCACACACCGCAATATCACACACCGCACTGTCACACTCCGCAATGTCACACACCGCAATATCACACACCGCACTATCACACTCCGCACTATCACACTCCGCAATATCTCACACCGCAATATCACACACCGCAATATCACACACCGCAATATCACACACCGCAATATCACACTCCGAAATATCACACACCGCAATATCACACACCGCAATATCACACACCGCAATATCACACACCGCAGTATCACACACCGCAATATCACACACCGCAATATCACACACCGCAATATCACACACCGCAATATCTCACACCGCAATATCACACACCGCAATATCACACACCGCAATATCACACACCGCAATATCACACACCGCAATATCACACACCGCAATATCTCACACCGCAATATCACACACCGCAATATCACACTCCGCACTATCACACTCCGCACTATCACACTCCGCAATATCACACTCCGCACTATCACACTCCGCACTATCACACTCCGCACTATCACACTCCGCACTATCACACTCCGCACTATCACACTCCGCACTATCACACTCCGCACTATCACACTCCGCACTATCACACACCGCAATATCACACTCCGCACTATCACACTCCGCACTATCACACTCCGCACTATCACACTCCGCACTGTCACACTCCGCACTGTCACACTCCGCACTGTCACACTCCGCACTGTCACACTCCGCAATGTCACACACCGCAATGTCACACTCCGCACTATCACACTCCGCACTATCACACACCGCAATATCTCACACCGCAATATCACACTCCGCACTATCACACTCCGCACTATCACACTCCGCACTATCACACTCCGCACTATCACACTCCGCACTATCACACTCCGCACTATCACACACCGCAATATCACACACCGCAATATCACACACCGCAATATCACACACCGCAATATCTCACACCGCAATATCTCACACCGCAATATCACACTCCGCACTATCACACTCCGCACTATCACACTCCGCACTATCACACTCCGCACTATCACACTCCGCACTATCACACACCGCAATATCACACACCGCAATATCACACACCGCAATATCACACACCGCAATATCTCACACCGCAATATCACACTCCGCACTATCACACTCCGCACTATCACACTCCGCACTATCACACTCCGCACTATCACACTCCGCACTATCACACTCCGCACTATCACACACCGCAATATCACACACCGCAATATCACACACCGCAATATCTCACACCGCAATATCACACTCCGCACTATCACACTCCGCACTATCACACTCCGCACTATCACACTCCGCACTATCACACTCCGCACTATCACACTCCGCACTATCACACTCCGCACTATCACACTCCGCAATATCACACACCGCAATATCACACACCGCAATATCACACTCCGCACTATCACACTCCGCACTATCACACACCGCAATATCACACACCGCAATATCACACACCGCAATATCACACTCCGCACTATCACACGCCGCAATATCACACTCCGCACTATCACACTCCGCACTATCTCACACCGCAATATCACACTCCGCACTATCACACTCCGCACTATCACACTCCGCACTATCACACTCCGCACTATCACACTCCGCACTATCACACTCCGCACTATCACACTCCGCACTATCACACACCGCACTATCACACACCGCACTATCACACTCCGCACTATCACACACCGCAATATCACACACCGCAATATCACACTCCGCACTATCACACACCGCAATATCACACACCGCAATATCACACACCGCAATATCTCACACCGCAATATCACACACCGCACTATCACACTCCGCACTATCACACACCGCAATATCACACACCGCAATATCACACACCGCAATATCACACACCGCAATATCTCACACCGCAATATCACACACCGCAATATCACACACCGCAATATCACACTCCGCAATATCACACGCCGCAATATCACACACCGCAATATCACACTCCGCACTATCACACACCGCAATATCACACTCCGCAATATCACACACCGCAATATCACACACCGCAATATCACACACCGCAATATCACACACCGCAATATCACACTCCGCAATATCACACGCCGCAATATCACACACCGCAATATCACACACCGCAATATCACACTCCGCAATATCACACACCGCAATATCACACACCGCAATATCACACTCCGCAATATCACACGCCGCAATATCACACACCGCAATATCACACACCGCAATATCACACACCGCAATATCACACTCCGCAATATCACACACCGCAATATCACACACCGCAATATCACACTCCGCAATATCACACACCGCAATATCACACACCGCAATATCACACACCGCAATATCACACACCGCAATATCTCACACCGCAATATCACACACCGCAATATCACACACCGCAATATCACACTCCGCAATATCACACGCCGCAATATCACACTCCGCAATATCTCACACCGCAATATCACACACCGCAATATCACACTCCGAAATATCACACACCGCAATATCACACACCGCAATATCACACACCGCAATATCACACACCGCAATATCACACACCGCAATATCACACACCGCAATATCTCACACCGCAATATCACACACCGCAATATCACACACCGCAATATCACACACCGCAATATCACACACCGCAATATCTCACACCGCAATATCACACACCGCAATATCACACTCCGCACTATCACACTCCGCACTATCACACTCCGCACTATCACACTCCGCAATATCACACTCCGCACTATCACACTCCGCACTATCACACTCCGCACTATCACACTCCGCACTATCACACTCCGCACTATCACACTCCGCACTATCACACACCGCAATATCACACTCCGCACTATCACACTCCGCACTATCACACTCCGCACTATCACACTCCGCACTATCACACTCCGCACTATCACACTCCGCACTATCACACTCCGCACTATCACACACCGCACTATCACACTCCGCACTATCACACTCCGCACTATCACACTCCGCACTATCACACACCGCAATATCACACACCGCAATATCACACACCGCAATATCACACACCGCACTATCACACTCCGCACTATCACACTCCGCACTATCACACTCCGCACTATCACACTCCGCACTATCACACACCGCAATATCACACACCGCAATATCACACTCCGCAATATCACACACCGCAATATCACACTCCGCACTATCACACACCGCAATATCACACACCGCAATATCACACTCCGCACTATCACACTCCGCACTATCACACTCCGCACTATCACACTCCGCACTATCACACACCGCAATATCACACACCGCAATATCACACTCCGCAATATCACACACCGCAATATCACACTCCGCACTATCACACACCGCAATATCACACACCGCAATATCACACTCCGCACTATCACACTCCGCACTATCACACTCCGCACTATCACACTCCGCACTATCACACTCCGCACTATCACACACCGCAATATCACACACCGCAATATCACACTCCGCACTATCACACACCGCAATATCACACACCGCACTATCACACTCCGCAATATCACACTCCGCACTATCACACTCCGCACTATCACACTCCGCACTATCACACTCCGCACTATCACACTCCGCACTATCACACACCGCAATATCACACACCGCAATATCACACTCCGCAATATCACACACCGCAATATCACACTCCGCACTATCACACACCGCAATATCACACACCGCAATATCACACACCGCACTATCACACACCGCAATATCACACACCGCAATATCACACACCGCAATATCACACACCGCAATATCACACACCGCACTATCACACTCCGCAATATCACACGCCGCAATATCACACGCCGCACTATCACACTCCGCACTATCACACTCCGCACTATCACACTCCGCACTATCACACTCCGCACTATCACACTCCGCACTATCACACTCCGCAATGTCACACGCCGCAATATCACACGCCGCAATATCACACGCCGCAATATCACACGCCGCACTATCACACTCCGCACTATCACACTCCGCACTATCACACTCCGCACTATCACACTCCGCACTATCACACTCCGCACTATCACACTCCGCACTATCACACTCCGCACTATCACACTCCGCACTATCACACTCCGCACTATCACACACCGCACTATCACACTCCGCACTATCACACTCCGCACTATCACACTCCGCACTATCACACACCGCACTATCACACTCCGCAATATCACACGCCGCACTATCACACTCCGCACTATCACACGCCGCACTATCACACGCCGCAATATCACACGCCGCAATATCACACGCCGCAATATCACACGCCGCAATATCACACGCCGCAATATCACACGCCGCAATATCACACGCCGCAATATCACACGCCGCAATATCACACGCCGCAATATCACACGCCGCAATATCACACGCCGCAATATCACACGCCGCAATATCACACGCCGCAATATCACACGCCGCAATATCACACGCCGCAATATCACACGCCGCAATATCACACGCCGCACTATCACACGCCGCAATATCACACGCCGCAATATCACACGCCGCAATATCACACGCCGCAATATCACACTCCGCAATATCTCACACCGCAATATCACACACCGCAATATCACACACCGCAATATCACACACCGCAATATCTCACACCGCAATATCACACACCGCAATATCACACACCGCAATATCACACACCGCAATATCACACACCGCAATATCACACTCCGAAATATCACACACCGCAATATCACACACCGCAATATCACACACCGCAATATCACACACCGCAATATCACACACCGCAATATCACACACCGCAATATCACACACCGCAATATCTCACACCGCAATATCACACACCGCAATATCACACACCGCAATATCACACACCGCAATATCACACACCGCA
This sequence comes from Chiloscyllium plagiosum, assembly GCF_037043375.1. Classification (NCBI taxonomy): domain Eukaryota; kingdom Metazoa; phylum Chordata; class Chondrichthyes; order Orectolobiformes; family Hemiscylliidae; genus Chiloscyllium; species Chiloscyllium plagiosum. The sequence continues at coordinate 53,764 of NW_028270323.1, read as the reverse complement.
ATATCACACACCGCAATATCTCACACCGCAATATCACACACCGCAATATCACACTCCGCACTATCACACTCCGCACTATCACACTCCGCAATATCACACTCCGCAATATCACACTCCGCACTATCACACTCCGCACTATCACACTCCGCACTATCACACACCGCACTATCACACTCCGCACTATCACACTCCGCACTATCACACTCCGCACTATCACACACCGCAATATCACACACCGCAATATCACACACCGCAATATCACACACCGCAATATCACACACCGCACTATCACACACCGCACTATCACACACCGCAATATCACACACCGCAATATCACACACCGCAATATCACACACCGCAATATCACACACCGCAATATCACACACCGCACTATCACACACCGCACTATCACACACCGCAATATCACACACCGCAATATCACACTCCGCAATATCACACGCCGCAATATCACACGCCGCACTATCACACTCCGCACTATCACACTCCGCACTATCACACTCCGCACTGTCACACTCCGCAATGTCACACACCGCAATATCACACACCGCACTGTCACACTCCGCAATGTCACACACCGCAATATCACACACCGCACTATCACACTCCGCACTATCACACTCCGCAATATCTCACACCGCAATATCACACACCGCAATATCACACACCGCAATATCACACACCGCAATATCACACTCCGAAATATCACACACCGCAATATCACACACCGCAATATCACACACCGCAATATCACACACCGCAATATCACACACCGCAATATCACACACCGCAATATCACACACCGCAATATCACACACCGCAATATCTCACACCGCAATATCACACACCGCAATATCACACACCGCAATATCACACACCGCAATATCACACACCGCAATATCACACTCCGCACTATCACACTCCGCACTATCACACTCCGCACTATCACACTCCGCACTATCACACTCCGCACTATCACACACCGCAATATCACACACCGCAATATCTCACACCGCAATATCACACACCGCAATATCACACTCCGCACTATCACACTCCGCACTATCACACTCCGCAATATCACACTCCGCACTATCACACTCCGCACTATCACACTCCGCACTATCACACTCCGCACTATCACACTCCGCACTATCACACTCCGCACTATCACACTCCGCACTATCACACACCGCAATATCACACTCCGCACTATCACACTCCGCACTATCACACTCCGCACTGTCACACTCCGCACTGTCACACTCCGCACTGTCACACTCCGCACTGTCACACTCCGCACTGTCACACTCCGCAATGTCACACACCGCAATGTCACACTCCGCACTATCACACTCCGCACTATCACACACCGCACTATCACACTCCGCACTATCACACTCCGCACTATCACACTCCGCACTATCACACTCCGCACTATCACACTCCGCACTATCACACTCCGCAATATCACACACCGCACTATCACACTCCGCACTATCACACTCCGCACTATCACACACCGCACTATCACACACCGCAATATCACACTCCGCACTATCACACTCCGCAATATCACACACCGCACTATCACACTCCGCACTATCACACTCCGCACTATCACACACCGCACTATCACACTCCGCACTATCACACACCGCAATATCACACACCGCAATATCACACACCGCACTATCTCACACCGCAATATCACACTCCGCACTATCACACTCCGCACTATCACACTCCGCACTATCACACTCCGCACTATCACACTCCGCACTATCACACACCGCAATATCACACACCGCAATATCACACACCGCAATATCTCACACCGCAATATCTCACACCGCAATATCACACTCCGCACTATCACACTCCGCACTATCACACTCCGCACTATCACACTCCGCACTATCACACTCCGCACTATCACACTCCGCACTATCACACACCGCAATATCACACACCGCAATATCACACACCGCAATATCACACACCGCAATATCTCACACCGCAATATCACACTCCGCACTATCACACTCCGCACTATCACACTCCGCACTATCACACTCCGCACTATCACACTCCGCACTATCACACACCGCAATATCTCACACCGCAATATCACACTCCGCACTATCACACTCCGCACTATCACACTCCGCACTATCACACTCCGCACTATCACACTCCGCACTATCACACTCCGCACTATCACACTCCGCACTATCACACTCCGCAATATCACACACCGCAATATCACACACCGCAATATCACACTCCGCACTATCACACTCCGCACTATCACACTCCGCACTATCACACTCCGCACTATCACACACCGCAATATCACACACCGCAATATCACACACCGCAATATCACACTCCGCACTATCACACGCCGCAATATCACACTCCGCACTATCACACTCCGCACTATCTCACACCGCAATATCACACTCCGCACTATCACACTCCGCACTATCACACTCCGCACTATCACACTCCGCACTATCACACTCCGCACTATCACACTCCGCACTATCACACTCCGCACTATCACACACCGCACTATCACACACCGCACTATCACACTCCGCACTATCACACACCGCACTATCACACACCGCAATATCACACTCCGCACTATCACACACCGCAATATCACACACCGCAATATCACACACCGCAATATCACACACCGCAATATCTCACACCGCAATATCACACACCGCACTATCACACTCCGCACTATCACACACCGCAATATCACACACCGCAATATCACACACCGCAATATCACACACCGCAATATCACACACCGCAATATCTCACACCGCAATATCACACACCGCAATATCACACACCGCAATATCACACACCGCAATATCACACACCGCAATATCACACTCCGAAATATCACACACCGCAATATCACACACCGCAATATCACACACCGCAATATCACACACCGCAATATCACACACCGCAATATCACACACCGCAATATCTCACACCGCAATATCACACACCGCAATATCACACACCGCAATATCACACACCGCAATATCACACACCGCAATATCTCACACCGCAATATCACACACCGCAATATCACACTCCGCACTATCACACTCCGCACTATCACACTCCGCACTATCACACTCCGCAATATCACACTCCGCACTATCACACTCCGCACTATCACACTCCGCACTATCACACTCCGCACTATCACACTCCGCACTATCACACACCGCAATATCACACTCCGCACTATCACACTCCGCACTATCACACTCCGCACTATCACACTCCGCACTATCACACTCCGCACTATCACACTCCGCACTATCACACTCCGCACTATCACACACCGCACTATCACACTCCGCACTATCACACTCCGCACTATCACACTCCGCACTATCACACACCGCAATATCACACACCGCAATATCACACACCGCAATATCACACACCGCACTATCACACTCCGCACTATCACACTCCGCACTATCACACTCCGCACTATCACACACCGCAATATCACACACCGCAATATCACACACCGCAATATCACACACCGCAATATCACACACCGCACTATCACACACCGCAATATCACACACCGCAATATCACACACCGCAATATCACACACCGCAATATCACACACCGCACTATCACACTCCGCAATATCACACGCCGCAATATCACACGCCGCACTATCACACTCCGCACTATCACACTCCGCACTGTCACACTCCGCACTGTCACACTCCGCACTGTCACACTCCGCACTGTCACACTCCGCAATGTCACACGCCGCAATATCACACGCCGCAATATCACACGCCGCAATATCACACGCCGCACTATCACACTCCGCACTATCACACTCCGCACTATCACACTCCGCACTATCACACTCCGCACTATCACACTCCGCACTATCACACTCCGCACTATCACACTCCGCACTATCACACTCCGCAATATCACACGCCGCACTATCACACTCCGCACTATCACACGCCGCACTATCACACGCCGCAATATCACACGCCGCAATATCACACGCCGCAATATCACACGCCGCAATATCACACGCCGCAATATCACACGCCGCAATATCACACGCCGCAATATCACACGCCGCAATATCACACGCCGCAATATCACACGCCGCAATATCACACGCCGCAATATCACACGCCGCAATATCACACGCCGCAATATCACACGCCGCAATATCACACGCCGCAATATCACACGCCGCAATATCACACGCCGCAATATCACACGCCGCACTATCACACGCCGCAATATCACACGCCGCAATATCACACGCCGCAATATCACACGCCGCAATATCACACGCCGCAATATCACACGCCGCAATATCACACTCCGCACTATCACACTCCGCACTATCACACTCCGCACTATCACACTCCGCACTATCACACTCCGCACTATCACACTCCGCACTATCACACTCCGCACTATCACACACCGCACTATCACACACCGCACTATCACACACCGCAATATCACACACCGCAATATCTCACACCGCAATATCACACACCGCAATATCACACACCGCAATATCACACACCGCAATATCACACACCGCAATATCACACTCCGAAATATCACACACCGCAATATCACACACCGCAATATCACACACCGCAATATCACACACCGCAATATCACACACCGCAATATCACACACCGCAATATCTCACACCGCAATATCACACACCGCAATATCACACACCGCAATATCACACACCGCAATATCACACACCGCAATATCACACACCGCAATATCTCACACCGCAATATCACACACCGCAATATCACACTCCGCACTATCACACTCCGCACTATCACACTCCGCAATATCACACTCCGCACTATCACACTCCGCACTATCACACTCCGCACTATCACACACCGCACTATCACACTCCGCACTATCACACTCCGCACTATCACACTCCGCACTATCACACACCGCAATATCACACACCGCAATATCACACACCGCAATATCACACACCGCAATATCACACACCGCACTATCACACACCGCACTATCACACACCGCAATATCACACACCGCAATATCACACACCGCAATATCACACACCGCAATATCACACACCGCACTATCACACACCGCACTATCACACTCCGCAATATCACACGCCGCAATATCACACGCCGCAATATCACACGCCGCAATATCACACGCCGCACTATCACACTCCGCACTATCACACTCCGCACTATCACACTCCGCACTATCACACTCCGCACTATCACACTCCGCAATGTCACACACCGCAATATCACACACCGCACTGTCACACTCCGCAATGTCACACACCGCAATATCACACACCGCACTATCACACTCCGCACTATCACACTCCGCACTATCACACTCCGCACTATCACACGCCGCAATATCACACGCCGCAATATCACACGCCGCAATATCACACGCCGCAATATCACACGCCGCAATATCACACGCCGCAATATCACACTCCGCACTATCACACTCCGCACTATCACACTCCGCACTATCACACTCCGCACTATCACACTCCGCACTATCACACTCCGCACTATCACACTCCGCACTATCACACTCCGCACTATCACACACCGCACTATCACACTCCGCACTATCACACTCCGCACTATCACACTCCGCACTATCACACACCGCACTATCACACTCCGCACTATCACACTCCGCAATATCACACACCGCACTATCACACTCCGCACTATCACACGCCGCAATATCACACGCCGCAATATCACACGCCGCAATATCACACGCCGCAATATCACACGCCGCAATATCACACGCCGCAATATCACACGCCGCAATATCACACGCCGCAATATCACACGCCGCAATATCACACGCCGCAATATCACACGCCGCAATATCACACGCCGCAATATCACACGCCGCAATATCACACGCCGCAATATCACACGCCGCAATATCACACGCCGCACTATCACACGCCGCAATATCACACGCCGCAATATCACACGCCGCAATATCACACGCCGCAATATCACACTCCGCACTATCACACTCCGCACTATCACACTCCGCACTATCACACTCCGCACTATCACACTCCGCACTATCACACTCCGCACTATCACACTCCGCACTATCACACACCGCACTATCACACACCGCACTATCACACTCCGCAATATCACACTCCGAAATATCACACACCGCAATATCACACACCGCAATATCACACACCGCAATATCACACACCGCAATATCACACACCGCAATATCTCACACCGCAATATCACACACCGCAATATCACACACCGCAATATCACACACCGCAATATCACACACCGCAATATCACACACCGCAATATCTCACACCGCAATATCACACACCGCAATATCACACTCCGCACTATCACACTCCGCACTATCACACTCCGCAATATCACACTCCGCACTATCACACTCCGCACTATCACACTCCGCACTATCACACTCCGCACTATCACACACCGCAATATCACACTCCGCACTATCACACTCCGCACTATCACACTCCGCACTATCACACTCCGCACTATCACACTCCGCACTATCACACTCCGCACTATCACACTCCGCACTATCACACTCCGCACTATCACACACCGCAATATCACACACCGCAATATCACACACCGCAATATCACACACCGCAATATCACACACCGCACTATCACACTCCGCACTATCACACTCCGCACTATCACACTCCGCACTATCACACACCGCAATATCACACGCCGCAATATCACACGCCGCAATATCACACGCCGCAATATCACACGCCGCAATATCACACGCCGCAATATCACACGCCGCAATATCACACGCCGCAATATCACACGCCGCACTATCACACTCCGCACTATCACACTCCGCACTATCACACTCCGCACTATCACACTCCGCACTATCACACGCCGCAATATCACACGCCGCAATATCACACGCCGCAATATCACACGCCGCAATATCACACGCCGCAATATCACACGCCGCAATATCACACGCCGCAATATCACACGCCGCACTATCACACGCCGCAATATCACACGCCGCAATATCACACGCCGCAATATCACACGCCGCACTATCACACTCCGCACTATCACACTCCGCACTATCACACTCCGCACTATCACACTCCGCACTATCACACTCCGCACTATCACACTCCGCACTATCACACACCGCACTATCACACACCGCACTATCACACACCGCACTATCACACTCCGCAATATCACACTCCGCAATATCACACTCCGAAATATCACACACCGCAATATCACACACCGCAATATCACACACCGCAATATCACACACCGCAATATCACACACCGCAATATCACACACCGCAATATCACACACCGCAATATCACACACCGCAATATCTCACACCGCAATATCACACACCGCAATATCACACACCGCAATATCACACACCGCAATATCACACACCGCAATATCTCACACCGCAATATCACACACCGCAATATCACACTCCGCACTATCACACTCCGCACTATCACACTCCGCAATATCACACTCCGCAATATCACACTCCGCAATATCACACTCCGCACTATCACACTCCGCACTATCACACTCCGCACTATCACACACCGCAATATCACACTCCGCACTATCACACTCCGCACTATCACACTCCGCACTATCACACTCCGCACTATCACACTCCGCACTATCACACTCCGCACTATCTCACTCCGCACTATCACACACCGCAATATCACACACCGCAATATCACACACCGCACTATCACACTCCGCACTATCACACTCCGCACTATCACACTCCGCACTATCACACTCCGCACTATCACACTCCGCACTATCACACACCGCAATATCACACGCCGCAATATCACACGCCGCAATATCACACGCCGCAATATCACACGCCGCAATATCACACGCCGCAATATCACACGCCGCAATATCACACGCCGCAATATCACACGCCGCAATATCACACGCCGCACTATCACACTCCGCACTATCACACTCCGCACTATCACACTCCGCACTATCACACTCCGCACTATCACACTCCGCACTATCACACTCCGCACTGTCACACTCCGCACTGTCACACACCGCAATATCACACGCCGCACTATCACACACCGCACTATCACACTCCGCACTATCACACTCCGCACTATCACACTCCGCACTATCACACTCCGCAATATCACACTCCGCACTATCACACTCCGCACTGTCACACTCCGCACTATCACACTCCGCACTATCACACTCCGCACTATCACACTCCGCAATATCACACTCCGCAATATCACACTCCGCACTATCACACTCCGCACTATCACACTCCGCAATATCACACTCCGCAATATCACACTCCGCACTATCACACTCCGCACTATCACACACCGCAATATCACACTCCGCACTATCACACTCCGCACTATCACACACCGCAATATCACACTCCGCACTATCACACACCGCAATATCACACACCGCAATATCACACACCGCAATATCACACACCGCAATATCACACATCGCAATATCTCACACCGCAACATCACACACCGCAATATCACACACCGCAATATCACACGCCGCAATATCACACGCCGCAATATCACACGCCGCAATATCACACGCCGCAATATCACACGCCGCAATATCACACGCCGCAATATCACACGCCGCAATATCACACGCCGCAATATCACACTCCGCACTATCACACTCCGCACTATCACACTCCGCACTATCACACTCCGCACTATCACACTCCGCACTATCACACTCCGCACTATCACACTCCGCACTATCACACTCCGCACTATCACACTCCGCACTATCACACACCGCACTATCACACTCCGCACTATCACACACCGCACTATCACACTCCGCACTATCACACTCCGCACTATCACACTCCGCACTATCACACTCCGCACTATCACACTCCGCACTATCACACTCCGCAATATCACACACCGCAATATCACACTCCGCACTATCACACTCCGCACTATCACACTCCGCACTATCACACTCCGCACTATCACACTCCGCACTATCACACACCGCACTATCACACACCGCACTATCACACACCGCACTATCACACTCCGCAATATCACACACCGCAATATCACACTCCGCACTATCACACTCCGCACTATCACACTCCGCACTATCACACTCCGCACTATCACACTCCGCACTATCACACTCCGCACTATCACACTCCGCACTATCACACTCCGCAATATCTCACACCGCAATATCACACTCCGCACTATCACACTCCGCACTATCACACTCCGCACTATCACACTCCGCACTATCACACTCCGCACTATCACACTCCGCACTATCACACACCGCACTATCACACACCGCACTATCACACTCCGCACTATCACACTCCGCACTATCACACTCCGCACTATCACACTCCGCACTATCACACACCGCACTATCACACTCCGCAATATCACACACCGCAATATCACACACCGCAATATCACACTCCGCACTATCACACACCGCACTATCACACTCCGCAATATCACACACCGCAATATCACACTCCGCACTATCACACTCCGCACTATCACACTCCGCACTATCACACTCCGCACTATCACACTCCGCACTATCACACTCCGCAATATCACACACCGCAATATCTCACACCGCAATATCACACTCCGCACTATCACACTCCGCACTATCACACTCCGCACTATCACACTCCGCACTATCACACTCCGCACTATCACACTCCGCAATATCACACTCCGCAATATCACACTCCGCACTATCACACACCGCAATATCTCACACCGCAATATCACACTCCGCACTATCACACTCCGCACTATCACACTCCGCACTATCACACACCGCACTATCACACACCGCAATATCACACACCGCACTATCACACACCGCACTATCACACTCCGCAATATCACACACCGCAATATCACACTCCGCACTATCACACTCCGCACTATCACACTCCGCACTATCACACTCCGCACTATCACACTCCGCACTATCACACTCCGCACTATCACACACCGCACTATCACACTCCGCACTATCACACTCCGCACTATCACACTCCGCACTATCACACTCCGCAATATCACACACCGCAATATCTCACACCGCACTATCACACTCCGCAATATCACACACCGCAATATCTCACACCGCAATATCACACACCGCAATATCTCACACCGCAATATCTCACACCGCAATATCTCACACCGCAATATCACACACCGCAATATCTCACACCGCAATATCTCACACCGCAATATCACACACCGCAATATCTCACACCGCACTATCACACTCCGCAATATCACACACCGCAATATCTCACACCGCAATATCACACACCGCAATATCTCACACCGCAATATCTCACACCGCAATATCTCACACCGCAATATCACACACCGCAATATCTCACACCGCAATATCACACACCGCAATATCTCACACCGCAATATCTCACACCGCAATATCTCACACCGCAATATCACACACCGCAATATCACACACCGCAATATCACACACCGCAATATCACACACCGCAATATCACACTCCGCAATATCACACACCGCAATATCACACACCGCAATATCACACTCCGCACTATCACACACCGCAATATCACACACCGCAATATCACACACCGCAATGTCACACACCGCAATGTCACACACCGCAATGTCACACACCGCAATATCACACACCGCAATATCACACTCCGCAATATCACACTCCGCAATATCACACACCGCAATATCACACACCGCAATATCACACTCCGCAATATCACACACCGCAATATCACACACCGCAATATCACACTCCGCACTATCACACTCCGCACTATCACACTCCGCACTATCACACACCGCACTATCACACTCCGCACTATCACACTCCGCACTATCACACTCCGCACTATCACACTCCGCACTATCACACACCGCAATATCACACACCGCAATATCACACACCGCAATATCTCACACCGCAATATCTCACACCGCAATATCACACTCCGCACTATCACACTCCGCACTATCACACACCGCACTATCACACTCCGCACTATCACACTCCGCACTATCACACTCCGCACTATCACACTCCGCACTATCACACTCCGCACTATCACACTCCGCACTATCACACTCCGCAATATCACACTCCGCAATATCTCACGCCGCAATATCACACGCCGCAATATCACACGCCGCAATATCACACGCCGCAATATCACACTCCGCAATATCACACTCCGCACTATCACACTCCGCACTATCACACACCGCAATATCACACTCCGCACTATCACACTCCGCACTATCACACACCGCACTATCACACACCGCACTATCACACACCGCAATATCACACACCGCAATATCACACTCCGCAATATCACACACCGCAATATCACACTCCGCAATATCACACACCGCAATATCACACTCCGCACTATCACACTCCGCACTATCACACTCCGCACTATCACACACCGCACTATCACACTCCGCACTATCACACTCCGCACTATCACACTCCGCACTATCACACTCCGCACTATCACACTCCGCAATATCACACTCCGCACTATCACACTCCGCACTGTCACACTCCGCAATATCACACTCCGCAATATCACACACCGCAATATCTCACACCGCAATATCACACTCCGCACTATCACACTCCGCACTATCACACACCGCACTATCACACTCCGCACTATCACACTCCGCACTATCACACTCCGCACTATCACACTCCGCACTATCACACTCCGCACTATCACACTCCGCACTATCACACACCGCACTATCACACTCCGCACTATCACACACCGCAATATCACACACCGCAATATCACACACCGCAATATCACACTCCGCACTATCACACTCCGCACTATCACACACCGCACTATCACACTCCGCACTATCACACACCGCAATATCACACACCGCAATATCACACACCGCAATATCTCACACCGCAATATCTCACACCGCAATATCACACTCCGCACTATCACACTCCGCACTATCACACACCGCAATATCACACACCGCAATATCACACTCCGCACTATCACACTCCGCACTATCACACTCCGCACTATCACACTCCGCACTATCACACTCCGCACTATCACACTCCGCACTATCACACTCCGCAATATCACACTCCGCACTATCACACTCCGCAATATCACACTCCGCAATATCACACACCGCAATATCACACTCCGCACTATCACACTCCGCACTATCACACTCCGCACTATCACACTCCGCACTATCACACTCCGCACTATCACACTCCGCACTATCACACTCCGCAATATCACACTCCGCACTATCACACTCCGCAATATCACACTCCGCACTATCACACACCGCAATATCACACACCGCAATATCACACACCGCAATATCACACACCGCAATATCTCACACCGCAATATCTCACACCGCAATATCACACTCCGCACTATCACACTCCGCACTATCACACACCGCAATATCACACACCGCAATATCACACTCCGCACTATCACACTCCGCACTATCACACTCCGCACTATCACACTCCGCACTATCACACTCCGCACTATCACACTCCGCACTATCACACTCCGCACTATCACACTCCGCACTATCACACTCCGCACTATCACACTCCGCAATATCACACTCCGCAATATCACACTCCGCACTATCACACTCCGCAATATCACACTCCGCAATATCACACACCGCAATATCACACTCCGCACTATCACACTCCGCACTATCACACTCCGCACTATCACACTCCGCACTATCACACTCCGCACTATCACACTCCGCACTATCACACTCCGCAATATCACACTCCGCACTATCACACTCCGCAATATCACACTCCGCACTATCACACACCGCAATATCACACACCGCAATATCACACACCGCAATATCACACACCGCAATATCTCACACCGCAATATCTCACACCGCAATATCACACTCCGCACTATCACACTCCGCACTATCACACACCGCAATATCACACACCGCAATATCACACTCCGCACTATCACACTCCGCACTATCACACTCCGCACTATCACACTCCGCACTATCACACTCCGCACTATCACACTCCGCACTATCACACTCCGCACTATCACACTCCGCACTATCACACTCCGCACTATCACACTCCGCACTATCACACTCCGCAATATCACACTCCGCAATATCACACTCCGCACTATCACACTCCGCAATATCACACTCCGCAATATCTCACGCCGCAATATCACACGCCGCAATATCACACGCCGCAATATCACACTCCGCAATATCACACGCCGCAATATCACACTCCGCACTATCACACTCCGCACTATCACACTCCGCACTATCACACACCGCACTATCACACTCCGCACTATCACACACCGCACTATCACACACCGCACTATCACACTCCGCAATATCACACACCGCAATATCACACTCCGCACTATCACACACCGCACTATCACACTCCGCACTATCACACACCGCACTATCACACTCCGCACTATCACACGCCGCAATATCACACTCCGCAATATCACACTCCGCACTATCACACTCCGCACTATCACACTCCGCACTATCACACACCGCAATATCACTCACCGCAATATCACTCACCGCAATATCTCACACCGCAATATCTCACACCGCAATATCTCACACCGCAATATCACACACCGCACTATCACACACCGCAATATCACACACCGCAATATCACACACCGCAATATCACACACCGCAATATCACACACCGCAATATCTCACACCGCAATATCACACACCGCAATATCACACACCGCAATATCACACACCGCAATATCACACACCGCAATATCACACTCCGAAATATCACACACCGCAATATCACACACCGCAATATCACACACCGCAATATCACACACCGCAATATCACACACCGCAATATCACACACCGCAATATCACACACCGCAATATCTCACACCGCAATATCACACACCGCAATATCACACTCCGCACTATCACACTCCGCACTATCACACTCCGCACTATCACACTCCGCAATATCACACTCCGCACTATCACACTCCGCACTATCACACTCCGCACTATCACACTCCGCACTATCACACTCCGCACTATCACACTCCGCACTATCACACACCGCAATATCACACTCCGCACTATCACACACCGCAATATCACACTCCGCACTATCACACTCCGCACTATCACACTCCGCACTATCACACTCCGCACTATCACACTCCGCACTATCACACTCCGCACTATCACACTCCGCACTATCACACACCGCACTATCACACTCCGCACTATCACACTCCGCACTATCACACTCCGCACTATCACACACCGCAATATCACACACCGCAATATCACACACCGCAATATCACACACCGCACTATCACACTCCGCACTATCACACTCCGCACTATCACACTCCGCACTATCACACTCCGCACTATCACACACCGCAATATCACACACCGCAATATCACACACCGCAATATCACACACCGCAATATCACACACCGCACTATCACACACCGCAATATCACACACCGCAATATCACACACCGCAATATCACACACCGCAATATCACACACCGCACTATCACACTCCGCAATATCACACGCCGCAATATCACACGCCGCACTATCACACTCCGCACTATCACACTCCGCACTGTCACACTCCGCACTGTCACACTCCGCACTGTCACACTCCGCACTGTCACACTCCGCAATGTCACACGCCGCAATATCACACGCCGCAATATCACACGCCGCAATATCACACTCCGCACTATCACACTCCGCACTATCACACTCCGCACTATCACACGCCGCACTATCACACTCCGCACTATCACACTCCGCACTATCACACTCCGCACTATCACACTCCGCACTATCACACTCCGCACTATCACACTCCGCACTATCACACTCCGCACTATCACACACCGCACTATCACACTCCGCACTATCACACTCCGCACTATCACACTCCGCACTATCACACTCCGCACTATCACACTCCGCACTATCACACTCCGCAATATCACACGCCGCACTATCACACTCCGCACTATCACACGCCGCACTATCACACGCCGCAATATCACACGCCGCAATATCACACGCCGCAATATCACACGCCGCAATATCACACGCCGCAATATCACACGCCGCAATATCACACGCCGCAATATCACACGCCGCAATATCACACGCCGCAATATCACACGCCGCAATATCACTCGCCGCAATATCACACGCCGCAATATCACACGCCGCAATATCACACGCCGCAATATCACACTCCGCACTATCACACTCCGCACTATCACACTCCGCACTATCACACTCCGCACTATCACACTCCGCACTATCACACTCCGCACTATCACACACCGCACTATCACACACCGCACTATCACACACCGCACTATCACACACCGCAATATCACACACCGCAATATCTCACACCGCAATATCACACACCGCAATATCACACACCGCAATATCACACACCGCAATATCACACACCGCAATATCACACTCCGAAATATCACACACCGCAATATCACACACCGCAATATCACACACCGCAATATCACACACCGCAATATCACACACCGCAATATCACACACCGCAATATCACACACCGCAATATCTCACACCGCAATATCACACACCGCAATATCACACACCGCAATATCACACACCGCAATATCACACACCGCAATATCACACACCGCAATATCTCACACCGCAATATCACACACCGCAATATCACACTCCGCACTATCACACTCCGCACTATCACACTCCGCAATATCACACTCCGCACTATCACACTCCGCACTATCACACTCCGCACTATCACACACCGCACTATCACACTCCGCACTATCACACTCCGCACTATCACACTCCGCACTATCACACACCGCAATATCACACACCGCAATATCACACACCGCAATATCACACACCGCAATATCACACACCGCACTATCACACTCCGCACTATCACACTCCGCACTATCACACTCCGCACTATCACACACCGCAATATCACACACCGCAATATCACACACCGCACTATCACACACCGCAATATCACACACCGCAATATCACACACCGCAATATCACACTCCGCAATATCACACGCCGCAATATCACACGCCGCAATATCACACGCCGCAATATCACACGCCGCACTATCACACTCCGCACTATCACACTCCGCACTATCACACTCCGCACTGTCACACTCCGCAATGTCACACTCCGCAATATCACACACCGCAATGTCACACACCGCACTATCACACTCCGCACTATCACACTCCGCACTATCACACTCCGCACTATCACACGCCGCAATATCACACGCCGCAATATCACACACCGCACTGTCACACTCCGCAATGTCACACACCGCAATGTCACACACCGCACTATCACACTCCGCACTATCACACTCCGCACTATCACACTCCGCACTATCACACTCCGCACTATCACACACCGCACTATCACACTCCGCACTATCACACTCCGCACTATCACACGCCGCAATATCACACGCCGCAATATCACACGCCGCAATATCACACGCCGCACTATCACACTCCGCACTATCACACTCCGCACTATCACACTCCGCACTATCACACTCCGCACTATCACACTCCGCACTATCACACTCCGCACTGTCACACTCCGCACTATCACACTCCGCACTGTCACACTCCGCACTGTCACACTCCGCACTGTCACACTCCGCACTATCACACTCCGCACTATCACACTCCGCAATATCACACACCGCACTATCACACTCCGCACTATCACACTCCGCACTATCACACACCGCAATATCACACTCCGCAATGTCACACACCGCACTATCACACTCCGCAATATCACACTCCGCACTATCACACACCGCAATATCACACTCCGCAATATCACACTCCGCACTATCACACGCCGCAATATCACACGCCGCAATATCACACGCCGCAATATCACACGCCGCAATATCACACTCCGCACTATCACACTCCGCACTATCACACTCCGCACTATCACACTCCGCACTATCACACTCCGCACTATCACACTCCGCACTATCACACTCCGCACTATCACACACCGCACTATCACACTCCGCACTATCACACTCCGCACTATCACACTCCGCACTATCACACACCGCACTATCACACTCCGCACTATCACACTCCGCAATATCACACACCGCACTATCACACTCCGCACTATCACACGCCGCAATATCACACGCCGCAATATCACACGCCGCAATATCACACGCCGCAATATCACACGCCGCAATATCACACGCCGCAATATCACACGCCGCAATATCACACGCCGCAATATCACACGCCGCAATATCACACGCCGCAATATCACACGCCGCAATATCACACGCCGCAATATCACACGCCGCAATATCACACGCCGCACTATCACACTCCGCACTATCACACTCCGCACTATCACACTCCGCACTATCACACTCCGCACTATCACACTCCGCACTATCACACTCCGCACTATCACACACCGCAATATCACACACCGCAATATCACACACCGCAATATCACACGCCGCAATATCACACGCCGCAATATCACACGCCGCAATATCACACGCCGCAATATCACACGCCGCAATATCACACGCCGCAATATCACACGCCGCACTATCACACGCCGCACTATCACACTCCGCACTATCACACTCCGCACTATCACACTCCGCACTATCACACTCCGCACTATCACACTCCGCACTATCACACTCCGCACTGTCACACTCCGCACTATCACACTCCGCACTATCACACACCGCAATATCACACTCCGCAATATCACACACCGCAATATCACACACCGCAATATCACACTCCGCACTATCACACACCGCAATATCACACTCCGCACTATCACACTCCGCAATATCACACTCCGCAATATCTCACACCGCAATATCACACTCCGCACTATCACTCTCCGCACTATCACACTCCGCACTATCACACTCCGCACTATCACACTCCGCACTGTCACACGCCGCAATATCACACGCCGCACTATCACACACCGCAATGTCACACGCCGCAATGTCACACGCCGCAATATCACACGCCGCAATATCACACGCCGCAATATCACACTCCGCACTATCACACTCCGCACTATCACACTCCGCACTATCACACTCCGCACTATCACACTCCGCACTATCACACTCCGCACTATCACACTCCGCAATATCACACTCCGCACTATCACACACCGCAATATCACACACCGCAATATCACACACCGCAATATCACACACCGCAATATCACACATCGCAATATCTCACACCGCAACATCACACACCGCAATATCACACACCGCAATATCACACACCGCAATATCACACACCGTAATATCACACATCGCAATATCTCACGCCGCAACATCACACGCCGCAACATCACACGCCGCAACATCACACGCCGCAACATCACACGCCGCAATATCACACGCCGCAATATCACACGCCGCAATATCACACGCCGCAATATCACACGCCGCAATATCACACGCCGCAATATCACACGCCGCAATATCACACGCCGCAATATCACACGCCGCAATATCACACGCCGCAATATCACACGCCGCAATATCACACGCCGCACTATCACACTCCGCACTATCACACTCCGCACTATCACACTCCGCACTATCACACTCCGCACTATCACACACCGCACTATCACACTCCGCACTATCACACTCCGCACTATCACACACCGCACTATCACACACCGCACTATCACACTCCGCAATATCACACACCGCAATATCACACTCCGCACTATCACACTCCGCACTATCACACTCCGCACTATCACACTCCGCACTATCACACTCCGCACTATCACACTCCGCACTATCACACTCCGCAATATCTCACACCGCAATATCACACTCCGCACTATCACACTCCGCACTATCACACTCCGCACTATCACACTCCGCACTATCACACTCCGCACTATCACACTCCGCACTATCACACTCCGCACTATCACACACCGCACTATCACACACCGCACTATCACACTCCGCACTATCACACTCCGCACTATCACACTCCGCACTATCACACTCCGCACTATCACACTCCGCACTATCACACACCGCACTATCACACTCCGCACTATCACACTCCGCACTATCACACTCCGCACTATCACACTCCGCACTATCACACACCGCACTATCACACACCGCACTATCACACTCCGCACTATCACACTCCGCACTATCACACTCCGCACTATCACACTCCGCACTATCACACTCCGCACTATCACACTCCGCACTATCACACTCCGCAATATCACACACCGCAATATCACACACCGCAATATCACACTCCGCACTATCACACACCGCACTATCACACTCCGCAATATCACACACCGCAATATCACACTCCGCACTATCACACTCCGCACTATCACACTCCGCACTATCACACTCCGCACTATCACACTCCGCACTATCACACTCCGCAATATCACACACCGCAATATCTCACACCGCAATATCACACTCCGCACTATCACACTCCGCACTATCACACTCCGCACTATCACACTCCGCACTATCACACTCCGCACTATCACACTCCGCAATATCACACTCCGCAATATCACACTCCGCACTATCACACACCGCAATATCTCACACCGCAATATCACACTCCGCACTATCACACTCCGCACTATCACACTCCGCACTATCACACACCGCACTATCACACACCGCAATATCACACACCGCACTATCACACACCGCACTATCACACTCCGCAATATCACACACCGCAATATCACACTCCGCACTATCACACTCCGCACTATCACACTCCGCACTATCACACTCCGCACTATCACACTCCGCACTATCACACACCGCACTATCACACTCCGCACTATCACACTCCGCACTATCACACTCCGCAATATCACACACCGCAATATCTCACACCGCACTATCACACTCCGCAATATCACACACCGCAATATCTCACACCGCAATATCACACACCGCAATATCTCACACCGCAATATCTCACACCGCAATATCTCACACCGCAATATCACACACCGCAATATCTCACACCGCAATATCTCACACCGCAATATCACACACCGCAATATCTCACACCGCACTATCACACTCCGCAATATCACACACCGCAATATCTCACACCGCAATATCACACACCGCAATATCTCACACCGCAATATCTCACACCGCAATATCTCACACCGCAATATCACACACCGCAATATCTCACACCGCAATATCACACACCGCAATATCTCACACCGCAATATCTCACACCGCAATATCTCACACCGCAATATCACACACCGCAATATCACACACCGCAATATCACACACCGCAATATCACACACCGCAATATCACACTCCGCAATATCACACACCGCAATATCACACACCGCAATATCACACTCCGCACTATCACACACCGCAATATCACACACCGCAATATCACACACCGCAATATCACACACCGCAATGTCACACACCGCAATGTCACACACCGCAATATCACACTCCGCAATATCACACACCGCAATATCACACACCGCAATATCACACTCCGCAATATCACACACCGCAATATCACACACCGCAATATCACACTCCGCACTATCACACTCCGCACTATCACACTCCGCACTATCACACACCGCACTATCACACTCCGCACTATCACACTCCGCACTATCACACTCCGCACTATCACACACCGCAATATCACACACCGCAATATCACACACCGCAATATCTCACACCGCAATATCTCACACCGCAATATCACACTCCGCACTATCACACTCCGCACTATCACACACCGCACTATCACACTCCGCACTATCACACTCCGCACTATCACACGCCGCAATATCACACTCCGCACTATCACACTCCGCACTATCACACTCCGCAATATCACACTCCGCAATATCTCACGCCGCAATATCACACGCCGCAATATCACACGCCGCAATATCACACGCCGCAATATCACACTCCGCAATATCACACTCCGCACTATCACACTCCGCACTATCACACACCGCAATATCACACTCCGCACTATCACACTCCGCACTATCACACACCGCACTATCACACTCCGCACTATCACACACCGCAATATCACACACCGCAATATCACACACCGCAATATCTCACACCGCAATATCTCACACCGCAATATCACACTCCGCACTATCACACTCCGCACTATCACACACCGCACTATCACACTCCGCACTATCACACTCCGCACTATCACACTCCGCACTATCACACTCCGCACTATCACACTCCGCAATATCACACTCCGCAATATCACACTCCGCACTATCACACTCCGCACTATCACACACCGCACTATCACACTCCGCACTATCACACACCGCAATATCACACACCGCAATATCACACACCGCAATATCACACTCCGCACTATCACACTCCGCACTATCACACACCGCACTATCACACTCCGCACTATCACACACCGCAATATCACACACCGCAATATCACACACCGCAATATCTCACACCGCAATATCTCACACCGCAATATCACACTCCGCACTATCACACTCCGCACTATCACACTCCGCACTATCACACACCGCAATATCACACACCGCAATATCACACTCCGCAATATCACACACCGCAATATCTCACACCGCAATATCTCACACCGCAATATCACACTCCGCAATATCACACACCGCAATATCACACACCGCAATATCACACTCCGCACTATCACACTCCGCACTATCACACTCCGCACTATCACACTCCGCACTATCACACTCCGCACTATCACACTCCGCACTATCACACTCCGCAATATCACACTCCGCACTATCACACTCCGCAATATCACACTCCGCAATATCACACACCGCAATATCACACTCCGCACTATCACACTCCGCACTATCACACTCCGCACTATCACACTCCGCACTATCACACTCCGCAATATCACACTCCGCAATATCACACTCCGCACTATCACACTCCGCACTATCACACTCCGCACTATCACACTCCGCACTATCACACTCCGCACTATCACACTCCGCACTATCACACTCCGCAATATCACACTCCGCAATATCACACTCCGCACTATCACACTCCGCAATATCACACACCGCACTATCACACTCCGCAATATCACACACCGCAATATCACACACCGCAATATCACACACCGCAATATCTCACACCGCAATATCTCACACCGCAATATCACACACCGCAATATCACACACCGCAATATCACACACCGCAATATCACACACCGCAATATCACACACCGCAATATCACACACCGCAATATCACACTCCGCACTATCACACTCCGCACTATCACACTCCGCACTATCACACTCCGCACTATCACACTCCGCACTATCACACTCCGCACTATCACACTCCGCACTATCACACTCCGCACTATCACACTCCGCACTATCACACTCCGCACTATCACACTCCGCACTATCACACTCCGCACTATCACACTCCGCAATATCACACTCCGCACTATCACACTCCGCAATATCACACTCCGCAATATCTCACGCCGCACTATCACACTCCGCACTATCACACTCCGCACTATCACACTCCGCACTATCACACTCCGCACTATCACACTCCGCACTATCACACTCCGCACTATCACACTCCGCAATATCACACGCCGCACTATCACACTCCGCACTATCACACTCCGCACTGTCACACTCCGCACTGTCACACTCCGCACTATCACACTCCGCACTATCACACTCCGCAGTATCACACACCGCAATATCACACTCCGCACTATCACACTCCGCACTATCACACACCGCAATATCACACTCCGCACTATCACACTCCGCACTATCACACTCCGCACTATCACACTCCGCAGTATCACACTCCGCACTATCACACTCCGCACTATCACACTCCGCACTATCACACTCCGCAGTATCACACTCCGCAGTATCACACTCCGCACTATCACACTCCGCACTATCACACTCCGCACTATCACACTCCGCACTATCACACTCCGCACTATCACACTCCGCAGTATCACACTCCGCACTATCACACTCCGCACTATCACACTCCGCACTATCACACTCCGCACTATCACACTCCGCACTATCACACTCCGCACTATCACACTCCGCACTATCACACTCCGCAATATCTCACACCGCAATATCACACTCCGCACTATCACACTCCGCACTATCACACTCCGCACTATCACACTCCGCACTATCACACTCCGCACTATCACACACCGCACTATCACACACCGCACTATCACACTCCGCAATATCACACACCGCAATATCACACACCGCAATATCACACTCCGCAATATCACACACCGCAATATCACACTCCGCAATATCACACGCCGCAATATCACACACCGCAATATCACACTCCGCACTATCACACACCGCACTATCACACACCGCACTATCACACTCCGCAATATCACACACCGCAATATCACACACCGCAATATCACACACCGCAATATCACACTCCGCAATATCACACACCGCACTATCACACTCCGCACTATCACACACCGCAATATCACACACCGCAATATCTCACACCGCAATATCACACACCGCAATATCACACTCCGCACTATCACACTCCGCACTATCACACTCCGCACTATCACACTCCGCACTATCACACACCGCACTATCACACTCCGCAATATCACACACCGCAATATCACACACCGCAATATCACACACCGCAATATCACACTCCGCACTATCACACACCGCAATATCACACACCGCAATATCTCACACCGCAATATCACACACCGCACTATCACACTCCGCAATATCACACACCGCAATATCACACGCCGCAATATCACACGCCGCAATATCACACTCCGCACTATCACACACCGCAATATCACACTCCGCACTATCACACACCGCAATATCACACTCCGCACTATCACACTCCGCACTATCACACTCCGCACTATCACACACCGCAATATCACACACCGCAATATCTCACGCCGCAATATCACACGCCGCAATATCACACGCCGCAATATCACACACCGCAATATCACACACCGCAATATCACACTCCGCACTATCACACACCGCAATATCACACACCGCAATATCACACACCGCAATATCACACTCCGCACTATCACACACCGCAATATCACACTCCGCACTATCACACACCGCAATATCACACACCGCAATATCACACACCGCAATATCACACACCGCACTATCACACTCCGCACTATCACACTCCGCACTATCACACTCCGCACTATCACACTCCGCACTATCACACTCCGCACTATCACACTCCGCACTATCACACTCCGCACTATCACACACCGCAATATCACACTCCGCACTATCACACTCCGCACTATCACACTCCGCACTATCACACTCCGCACTATCACACTCCGCACTATCACACTCCGCACTATCACACTCCGCACTATCACACTCCGCAATATCACACACCGCAATATCTCACACCGCAATATCACACACCGCAATATCTCACACCGCAATATCTCACACCGCACTATCACACAGCGCAATATCACACACCGCAATATCACACACCGCAATATCACACACCGCAATATCACACACCGCAATATCACACACCGCAATATCTCACACCGCAATATCACACACCGCAATATCACACACCGCAATATCTCACACCGCAATATCACACACCGCACTATCACACACCGCAATATCACACACCGCAATATCACACACCGCAATATCACACACCGCAATATCTCACACCGCAATATCACACACCGCAATATCACACTCCGCACTATCACACACCGCAATATCACACTCCGCACTATCACACACCGCAATATCACACACCGCAATATCACACACCGCAATATCACACTCCGCACTATCACACTGCGCACTATCACACACCGCACTATCACACTCCGCACTATCACACTCCGCACTATCACACTCCGCACTATCACACTCCGCACTATCACACTCCGCACTATCACACTCCGCACTATCACACACCGCAATATCACACACCGCAATATCACACACCGCAATATCACACTCCGCACTATCACACTCCGCACTATCACACTCCGCACTATCACACTCCGCACTATCACACTCCGCACTATCACACTCCGCACTATCACACTCCGCACTATCACACTCCGCACTATCACACTCCGCACTATCACACTCCGCACTATCACACTCCGCAATATCACACGCCGCAATATCACACGCCGCAATATCACACGCCGCAATATCACACGCCGCAATATCACACTCCGCACTATCACACTGCGCACTATCACACACCGCACTATCACACTCCGCACTATCACACTCCGCACTATCACACTCCGCACTATCACACACCGCAATATCACACACCGCACTATCACACTCCGCACTATCACACTCCGCACTATCACACTCCGCACTATCACACTCCGCACTATCACACTCCGCACTATCACACTCCGCAATATCACACTCCGCAATATCACACACCGCAATATCTCACACCGCAATATCACACTCCGCACTATCACACTCCGCACTATCACACTCCGCACTATCACACTCCGCACTATCACACTCCGCACTATCACACTCCGCAATATCACACGCCGCAATATCACACGCCGCAATATCACACGCCGCAATATCACACGCCGCAATATCACACTCCGCACTATCACACTCCGCACTATCACACTCCGCACTATCACACTCCGCACTATCACACACCGCAATATCACACGCCGCAATATCACACACCGCACTATCACACTCCGCACTATCACACTCCGCACTATCACACTCCGCACTATCACACTCCGCAATATCACACGCCGCAATATCACACGCCGCAATATCACACGCCGCAATATCACACGCCGCAATATCACACTCCGCAATATCACACTCCGCACTATCACACTCCGCAATATCACACACCGCAATATCACACACCGCAATATCACACGCCGCAATATCACACGCCGCAATATCACACGCCGCAATATCACACGCCGCAATATCACACGCCGCAATATCACACACCGCAATATCACACTCCGCAATATCACACTCCGCAATATCACACTCCGCAATATCACACTCCGCAATATCACACACCGCAATATCTCACACCGCAATATCACACACCGCAATATCACACTCCGCAATATCACACTCCGCACTATCACACTCCGCAATATCACACACCGCAATATCACACTCCGCAATATCACACTCCGCAATATCACACTCCGCAATATCACACACCGCAATATCTCACACCGCAATATCACACACCGCAATATCACACTCCGCAATATCACACTCCGCAATATCACACACCGCAATGTCACACACCGCACTATCACACTCCGCACTATCACACACCGCAATATCTCACACCGCAATATCACACACCGCAATATCACACACCGCAATATCTCACACCGCAATATCACACACCGCAATATCACACACCGCAATATCACACACCGCAATATCACACACCGCAATATCACACACCGCAATATCACACTCCGCACTATCACACTCCGCACTATCACACACCGCAATATCTCACACCGCAATATCACACTCCGCACTATCACACACCGCAATATCACACACCGCAATATCACAAACCGCAATATCACACACCGCAATATCACACACCGCAATATCTCACACCGCAATATCACACACCGCAATATCACACACCGCAATATCACACACCGCAATATCTCACACCGCAATATCACACACCGCAATATCACACACCGCAATATCACACACCGCAATATCACACTCCGCACTATCACACTCCGCACTATCACACTCCGCACTATCACACACCGCAATATCTCACACCGCAATATCACACTCCGCACTATCACACACCGCAATATCACACACCGCAATATCACACACCGCAATATCACACTCCTCACTATCACACTCCGCACTATCACACACCGCAATATCTCACACCGCAATATCACACACCGTAATATCACACACCGCAATATCACACTCCGCACTATCACACTCCGCACTATCACACTCCGCACTATCACACACCGCAATATCTCACACCGCAATATCACACTCCGCACTATCACACACCGCAATATCACACACCGTAATATCACACACCGCAATATCACACTCCGCACTATCACACACCGCAATATCACACTCCGCACTATCACACTCCGCACTATCACACACCGCACTATCACACACCGCAATATCTCACACCGCAATATCACACTCCGCACTATCACACACCGCAATATCACACTCCGCACTATCACACTCCGCACTATCACACACCGCAATATCACACACCGCAATATCACACACCGCAATATCACTCGCCGCAATATCTCACACCGCAATATCTCACACCGCAATGTCTCACACCGCAATATCACACGTCGCAATATCACACGCCGCAATGTCACACACCGCAATATCTCACACCGCAATATCTCACACCGCAATATCACACACCGCAATATCACACACCGCAATATCTCACACCGCAATATCACACACCGCAATATCACACTCCGCACTATCACACTCCGCACTATCACACTCCGCACTATCACACACCGCAATATCTCACACCGCAATATCACACTCCGCACTATCACACACCGCAATATCACACTCCGCACTATCACACTCCGCACTATCACACACCGCAATATCTCACACCGCAATATCACACACCGCAATATCACTCGCCGCAATATCTCACACCGCAATATCTCACACCGCAATGTCTCACACCGCAATATCACACGTCGCAATATCACACACCGCAATATCACACACCGCAATATCACACACCGCAATATCTCACACCGCAATGTCTCACACCGCAATATCTCACACCGCAATGTCTCACACCGCAATATCACACACCGCAATATCACACACCGCAACATCTCACACTGCAACGTCTCACACCGCAACATCACACACCGCAATATCACACACCGCAATATCTCACACCGCAATCTCACACACCGCAATCTCACACTCCGCACTATCACACACCGCAATATCTCACACCGCAATATCACTCACCGCAATATCTCACACCGCAATATCTCCCACCGCAATATCACTCACCGCAATATCTCACACCGCAATATCTCACACCGCAATGTCTCACACCGCAACATCACACACATCAATATCACACACCGCAATATCACACACCGCAATATCACACACCGCAATATCACACACCGCAATATCACACACCGCAATATCACACACCGCAATATCTCACACCGCAATATCACACACCGCAATATCACACACCGCAATATCACACACCGCACTATCACACACCGCAATATCACACACCGCAATATCACACGCCGCAATATCACACGCCGCAATATCACACTCCGCAATATCACACGCCGCAATATCACACGCCGCAATATCACACGCCGCAATATCTCACGCCGCAATATCACACGCCGCAATGTCTCACACCGCAATATCTCACACCGCAATATCACACTCCACAATATCACACACCGCAATATCACACACCGCAATATCACACACCGCAATATCACACACCGCAATATCACACACCGCAATATCACACACCGCAATATCTCACGCCGCAATATCTCACGCCGCAATATCACACGCCGCAATATCACACTCCGCAATATCACACGCCGCAATATCACACGCCGCAATATCTCACGCCGCAATATCACACGCCGCAATGTCTCACACCGCAATATCTCACACCGCAATATCACACTCCACAATATCACACACCGCAATATCACACACCGCAATATCACACACCGCAATATCACACACCGCAATATCACACACCGCAATATCACACACCGCAATATCACACACCGCAATATCACACACCGCAATATCACACACCGCAATATCACACACCGCAATATCACACACCGCAATATCACACACCGCAATATCACACACCGCAATATCACACACCGCAATATCACACACCGCAATATCACACGCCGCAATATCACACGCCGCAATATCACACGCCGCAATATCACACGCCGCAATATCTCACGCCGCAATATCTCACACCGCAATATCACACTCCGCACTATCACACACCGCAATATCTCACACCGCAATATCACACACCGCAATATCACACACCGCAATATCACACACCGCAATATCACACACCGCAATATCACACACCGCAATATCACACACCGCAATATCACACACCGCAATATCACACACCGCAATATCACACACCGCAATATCACACACCGCAATATCACACACCGCAATATCACACACCGTAATATCACACACCGTAATATCACACACCGCAATATCTCACACCGCAATATCACACACCGCAATATCACAAACCGCAATATCACACACCGTAATATCACACTCCGTAATATCACACACCGCAATATCACACGCCGCAATATCACACGCCGCAATGTCTCACACCGCAATATCTCACACCGCAATATCACACACCGCAATGTCTCACACCGCAATATCACACTCCGCAATATCACACACCGCAATATCTCACGCCGCAATATCACACGCCGCAATGTCTCACACCGCAATATCTCACACCGCAATATCACACTCCACAATATCACACACCGCAATATCACACACCGCAATATCACACACCGCAATATCACACACCGCAATATCACACACCGTAATATCACACACCGCAATATCACACACCGCACTATCACACTCCGCAATATCACACACCGCAATATCACACACCGCAATATCACACACCGCAATATCACACTCCGAAATATCACACACCGCAATATCACACACCGCAATATCACACACCGCAATATCACACACCGCAATATCACACACCGCAATATCACACACCGCAATATCACACACCGCAATATCACACTCCGCAATATCACACACCGCAATATCACACACCGCAATATCACACACCGCAATATCACACTCCGCAATATCACACACCGCAATATCACACACCGCAATATCACACACCGCAATATCACACACCGCAATATCACACACCGCAATATCACACTCCGCACTGTCACACACCGCAATGTCACACACCGCAATGTCACACACCGCAATATCACACACCGCAATATCACACACCGCAATATCACACACCGCAATATCACACACCGCAATATCACACACCGCAATATCACACACCGCAATATCACACACCGCAATATCACACACCGCAATATCACACTCCGCAATATCACACACCGCAATATCTCACACCGCAATATCTCACACCGCAATATCACACTCCACAATATCACACACCGCAATATCACACACCGCAATATCACACACCGCAATATCACACTCCGCAATATCACACACCGCAATATCACACACCGCAATATCACACACCGCAATATCACACTCCGCAATATCACACACCGCAATATCACACACCGCAATATCACACACCGCAATATCACACTCCGCAATATCACACACCGCAATATCACACACCGCAATATCACACACCGCAATATCACACACCGCAATATCACACACCGCAATATCACACTCCGCACTGTCACACACCGCAATGTCACTCACCGCAATATCACACACCGCAATATCACACACCGCAATATCACACACCGCAATATCACACACCGCAATATCACACACCGCAATATCACACTCCGCAATATCACACACCGCAATATCACACACCGCAATATCACACACCGCAATATCACACTCCGCAATATCACACTCCGCAATATCACACACCGCAATATCACACACCGCAATATCACACTCCGCAATATCACACACCGCAATATCACACACCGCAATATCACTCACCGCAATATCTCACACCGCAATATCACACACCGCAATATCACACACCGCAATATCACACACCGCAATATCACACACCGCAATATCACACACCGCAATATCACACACCGCAATATCACACACAGCAATATCACACACCGCACAATCACACACCGCAATATCTCACACCGCAATATCACACTCCGCAATATCACACACCGCAATGTCACACACCGCAATGTCACACACCGCAATGTCACACACCGCAATATCACACTCCGCAATGTCACACTCCGCAATGTCACACACCGCAATATCACACACCGCAATATCACACACCGCAATATCACACACCGCAATATCACACACCGCAATATCTCACACCGCAATATCTCACACCGCAATATCTCACACCGCAATATCACACACCGCAATATCACACACCGCAATATCTCACACCGCAATATCTCACACCGCAATATCACACACCGCAATATCACACACCGCAATATCACACACCGCAATATCTCACACCGCAATATCTCACACCGCAATATCACACACCGCAATATCTCACACCGCAATATCACACACCGCAATATCACACACCGCAATATCACACACCGCAATATCACACACCGCAATATCACACACCGCAATATCACACACCGCAATATCACACTCCGCACTATCACACTCCGCACTATCACACTCCGCACTATCACACACCGCAATATCTCACACCGCAATATCACACACCGCAATATCACACTCCGCACTATCACACTCCGCACTATCACACACCGCAATATCTCACACCGCAATATCTCACACCGCAATATCTCACACCGCAATATCACACACCGCAATATCACACACCGCAATATCACACACCGCAATATCACACACCGCAATATCACACTCCGCACTATCACACACCGCAATATCTCACACCGCAATATCTCACACCGCAATGTCTCACACCGCAATATCACACGCCGCAATATCACACACCGCAATATCACACACCGCAATATCTCACACCGCAATATCACACACCGCAATGTCTCACACCGCAATATCTCACACCGCAATATCACACACCGCAATATCACACGCCGCAAAATCACACACCGCAATATCACACACCGCAATATCACACGCCGCAATATCACACGCCGCAATATCACACACCGCAATATCTCACACCGCAATATCTCACACCGCAATGTCTCACACCGCAATATCACACGCCGCAATATCACACACCGCAATATCACACACCGCAATGTCACACACCGCAATATCACACACCGCAATATCTCACACCGCAATATCACACACCGCAATATCACACGCCGCAAAATCACACACCGCAATATCACACACCGCAATATCACACACCGCAATATCACACGCCGCAATATCACACACCGCAATATCACACACCGCAATATCACACGCCGCAATATCACACGCCGCAATATCACACACCGCAATATCACACACCGCAATATCTCACACCGCAATATCACACACCGCAATATCACACACCGCAATATCACACGCCGCAAAATCACACACCGCAATATCACACACCGCAATATCACACGCCGCAATATCACACGCCGCAATATCACACACCGCAATATCTCACACCGCAATATCTCACACCGCATTATCACTCACCGCATTATCTCACACCGCAATATCACACACCGCAATGTCTCACACCGCAATATCACACACCGTAATATCACACACCGCAATATCACACACCGCAATATCACACACCGCAATATCACACACCGCAATATCACACTCCGCAATATCACACACCGCAATATCACACACCGCAATATCTCACACCGCAATATCTCACACCGCAATATCACACACCGCAATATCACACACCGCAATATCACACACCGCAATATCACACACCGCAATATCACACTCCGCAATGTCACACACCGCAATATCACACACCGCAATATCACACACCGCAATATCACACACCGCAATATCTCACACCGCAATATCACACACCGCAATATCTCACACCGCAATATCACACACCGCAATATCACACACCGCACTATCACACTCCGCACTATCACACTCCGCACTATCACACTCCGCACTATCACACACCGCAATATCACACACCGCAATATCACTCGCCGCAATATCTCACACCGCAATATCACACACCGCAATATCACTCGCCGCAATATCTCACACCGCAATATCTCACACCGCATTATCACTCACCGCATTATCTCACACCGCAATATCACACACCGCAATGTCTCACACCGCAATATCACACACCGCAATATCACACACCGCAATATCTCACACCGCAATATCACACACCGCAATATCACACACCGCAATATCACACACCGCAATATCACACACCGCAATATCACACACCGCAATATCACACACCGCAATATCACACACCGCAATATCACACACCGCAATATCACACACCGCAATATCACACACCGCACTATCACACTCCGCACTATCACACTCCGCAATGTCACACACCGCAATATCACACACCGCACTATCACACACCGCAATATCTCACACCGCAATATCACACTCCGCAATATCACACACCGCAATATCTCACACCGCAATATCACACACCGCAATATCTCACGCCGCAATATCTCACACCGCAATATCACACACCGCAATATCTCACACCGCAATGTCACACACCGCAATATCACACACCGCAATATCTCACACCGCATTATCACTCACCGCAATATCACACACCGCAATATCACACACCGCAATATCACACACCGCAATATCTCACACCGCAATATCACTCACCGCAATATCACTCACCGCAATATCACTCACCGCAATATCACTCACCGCAATATCACACACCGCAATATCACACACCGCAATATCACACACCGCAATATCACACACCGCAATATCACACACCGCAATATCACACACCGCAATATCTCACACCGCAATATCACACACCGCAATATCACACACCGCAATATCACACACCGCAATATCACACACCGCAATATCACACACCGCAATATCACACACCGCAATATCTCACACCGCATTATCACTCACCGCAATATCTCACACCGCAATATCACACACCGCAATGTCTCACACCGCAATATCACACACCGCAATATCACACACCGCAATATCACACACCGCAATATCACACACCGCAATATCTCACACCGCAATATCACACACCGCAATATCTCACACCGCAATATCACACACCGCAATATCACACACCGCAATATCTCACACCGCAATATCACACACCGCAATATCTCACACCGCAATATCTCACACCGCAATATCTCACACCCATGAAACACACTGCCGGCAGTGACTTCCCCGGGTTATAAACAGAGTAAAACTCCATCTACTCTGTCCCCCATCAAACACTCCCCAGGACAGGAATGGCATAGGGTTAGATACTGAGCAAAGCTCCCTCTACACTGTCTCCTCCTCCCACATCAGGGACAGCCCAGGGTTAGATCCAGAGAAAAGCTCTCTATACACTTTCCCCTATCAAACACTCAGGTCAGGGACAGCACAGAGGTAGTGAAGGATTAACATCTCTGAATGCTTAATTTATCTGTTACTTCATCCCATTGTCTGCAGAATCTAACTACCTTTGCCTGGAGCCTACTGCCACCTGAGCTTATACTTTCTTGGCTTCACATGACCCTTTCAGAGTTTTACCGAAAAACCTTTTTAGTGGAACCCCTTACTCTGAGGCAATCTGTCCTCAATGCCAATTTCATTTTGGAAGGACAAGGGGCAGCAGTTACATGGGAATACCATCCCCCCCGGAATCTCCCCCTCCCAGCCCCTAACCATCCTGACTGGGGAATATATTGGCCCTTCCTTCCTGGTCCAGAATCCTAGGATTCCCTCCTTCAGTGTCTACCTCCAGCAGGGAGACTGCAGTGGATGAAGAAGGCAGCTCACCTCCTCAAGGGGTCAACCAGGGGACGAGGTGATAAATACTGGGCCCAGCCATCGACAGCCTGGAGTGAATAAAGCAAAACTGAACCATCATCTCTCTCTCTCTCTCTGGCTGCTTTAGATGTCTGTCATCACCTAAGAATGTTGGTCAACTTTAACAGGAGAAAACTCTACAGCTACCCCCCAAAACAAAACCTCTTCCAGAATCTTCCATTTGAAAGGGTAATGTGCTAACTTTGTAGTCTGTCAAACAAATTCCTTTTTGCCTCCCAAAACTAGCTCTCTACCGCCATTTCCAGAAAGAATCACCATGGCTACTGGCAAAAAAAAAAAAAAAAAAAAAAAAAAAAAAAAAAAAAAAAAAAAAAGCAAGCCAATCACTAATTGTCTCCCGCCTCACAGATAGCCCATATGCCACTTGTTCCAAATTCGTAACAAAGTCCAAATTGGGTTAAAACATCGATAGGTCACACTCCTCCCTCGAGAAAGTGAGGACATGAATGTTTGCTCTTTGATGAACCTCTGCCCTGACTTTGATGGGATCTGATTGCTTTCTTGGAAGAGTAATTTCTTCTGTCGGATGGTTGGGAAGCTCCCTCCCACCCAGTGGGGGCATGGAAGTGGGGTGGGGGGGTACATATTCAGGGCTGCAATGGAGAGATGCCTCAGGGATAGGAAGGTGGGAAAGGAGGTGCAAAGCTATGATCCCAGTGAATAGCTGAGCGGGTTTGAGGGGCTGAATGGTCTCCTCAGATTCCTATCATCTGGAAGGGTGAATTGG